>NC_089222.1:106523779-106823779 GCF_963924675.1 Phocoena phocoena
ACAAGGCACTGAGCTGATCTCCCTGTGCTATGTGGCTGCTTCCCACTAGCTATCTACCTTACGTTTGGTAGTGTATATATGTCCATGCCTCTCTCTCGCCTTGTCACAACTTACCCTTCCCCCTCCCCATATCCTCAAGTCCATTCTCTAGTAGGTCTAGTAGGACACAGTCTTTATTCCTGTCTTACCCCTAGGTTCTTCATGACAGTTTTTTTTTTTTTTCTTAAATTCCATATATATATGTGTTAGCATACGGTATTTGTCTCTCTCTTTCTGACTTACTTCGCTCTGTATGACAGACTCTGCAGCATTTTTAATGGAATTATTTAGAAGGAATCTGTAAGGAAAAAAATGGGAAATGACTGAGCAATTTTGGTACCTCCCTAGGATGAAATATTATGAAACCACTAAAAATATTTACAATTTTTCAATGTTCAGAATCACAGATAACCAAAGGAATACTAACAAAAGGCAGTTAGATTATATTTTCTACTATAAAATTAGCCAAAAATCAAAGGAAGCACACAAGCATACAGCATCAACAACAAAGCACCAATGGGTAAGTAAATAAGGAAATGAGCATTCTTCTACAGTGCCAGCAAGAAGATACAGTGCTAAAAAGCTTCCTGGGAGATCATTTGGCAATACATGTCAATGACTTAGAAATATTCCTGCCTTTGGTTTACCAATTCCACTTCTAGGAACTTATTTTAAAGAAATAATCTTGAATATACACAAAAATTTGTCCATGAGACTATTTACTGGAGTTAATTGTGTTGAAAAATTGCAAACTAAATATTCAGTGGTAAGAAATAGGTTTAGTAAGTAATAAGACATCCAGAGAATAAAATACAATATATTTAATGACATGGGAAGATAGATAAACCTTCTAAAGAAGAAAAAAGAAAATTACAAAACAGTATTTATAATATTATTTCATTTGTAGGACAAAGCCAATCTATGAGTGAGAAGAGAATATGAGTCTATAAATCACATTTTAAGAGTGATGAGATTGGGGGGCCCACACATGCTCTTGAGGATTCAGTAAGTTAAAACAGCTTTCAAAACCATACCGTTTGCTTTTGTGAAGTTGTTCAGTGACTCCAAAAGATTTTATTACCATTTTCATGTTGGATACACTTGAAATAGTGTATTTCAATACAATTGTGTATTTCACAAATAGAGTATTTCAATACAATAGTGTACTCAATACAATTGAGTAGTTGGATACACTACTCAATACTTGTAGTATTGGAGTAGATGAATACTTGAAGTATGTTGATATTCAGAAGTGGGGAAGACCTAGAAGTAAACTTAATTTTGTTCTGTTTTCTAGAAGACACGTGGGATTCAGTCGGGAAATGGGAAATTGCATGTTTATAATATTTAGCTTTTACACATAGAAAAAAATACAATTTTGACTGTTATAAAAAAGATTGCTTAGTTGCTAAATATCTGAAAGCTAGAAAAGGATAGTTGAGAAATAAATTAAGCCTATAAACAAGTAAAAAAAGAATAAAATTACATTTAAAATATGTTAGTCTAAAAATTGCAAGGTTTTGGGGGTTTAGAGATTTACTTGATTAAAAAGTTGATTACATATGAAAAATGTTAAGATATTTTTCTTAGAAATAACCACAAGTTGGGTTCTGTGCAATATCATCACAATGTTGGAACTTCTTTTCCTGCTCTGTTAAATTTGTAGCTCAATTATTATAATTCCCAATATGCTATACTTTATTTTTATTCTACAGCACTTTCTGTGTGGTCACGGTTTTAACATTGCTCTCTTGTTCCAAGACACATGAGTGCCAAACGAACTTCAATAACTCCTAAGAAGACAGTGTTTCACTCTTCTTATTCTCTGTTCCTTGCCCTTAACTAATGAAGCTCTTTGTATAAAATCAGGAAGTTGGCTACATATATTTTAGAACAAGCCAGAAGGAGTTTCAGCAGATACATATAACAGATTTTTACACTCACATAAGGTTTATCTTATTTCTTCCAACAGTTTGTTTTGTGGGTAGTTGCTGTATGTTAACTATGGTTTGTTCTTTTGGACATGTCCTTCCATAAAATGAGAATGAGAGGTGAGCCCTCCTCATTGAGCTTAAATCGTGCTGATTCCTTAAATCGTGCACTGGGGTTTTTGTGCTCACACAAGGTCTATAATATTGCTTCCAACAACTTGTTTTATGGCAGTTGGTCTCTTGCCAGGTGGGCCTTTCCATAGGCCGCCTCATGACATGGCAGCTGTGTGCTTCCAGGGTGAGCAATCCAACAGAGAGAGTGGGAGAGAAACACTGCCAAGATGGGAGCCCCAGTCTTTTCATAACTTCATCTCAGAAGTGACATCCCATCACTTCTGCCATTTTCATTAGAAGTAAATCAATAAGTTCAGCTAACACGCTACATGAAGGATTTACACCATGGTGTACATTCAGGGAGGATAGAATCATTGGGGCCATCTTACAGGCTGCCTAAAACACGAACCAAAGTTTGAGAAAAAAATCAAGTAGGCTGGGTAAATGGCTTTAGAGATATTTATTTGGAAGTGGATTTCAGTGGAAACATTTCAGGACACAGGCAGTGGGACTGGCCAGAGCAACGTGTAACTCTGGCCACAGAGCTGGCATTGTGAAGAAGGGCTCCATGTCCAGAAGAACCTAAGTTTAGGCTTGGGAACTGGGTACATGGACAGGGAGAAGCTGTGACTCAGAAGCTAGCTTAGAGGGCATTTGCATCTGCAAGGGCAATGTCTGCTAAACTCTACTGCTTCAGTTCAGAAACTGGGTAGCGAAGGAGACATGAATCTGGGAAGCTTCACTGACTCAGCTTTGAGAACCAGAAAAAAGGCAAGGCTGACATGAACCACAGGACAGTGGTTCTCAAACTTTTCTTGGTATCAGAATCACTTGGTAGCTTAATAAAAATGCAGAGACCCAGATCCTATGTCACCTCAATAAGCTTAGCCTCTGTGTGCTTCATTAACACTTCAGGTAATTCTATTACATACCTAAGTTTGAGAACCATTGCCTTAAAAGGACTATTATGTTCCCTAAGGGGTATGCCATTTACCGATTCATGATAATTAATTCACTAAATTAACAGATGAGCACTAAACCCTGACACAGTTCATGGTAGAAATATGAATGTGCATCTTTGCAGGCAGAAATGGAGAAAAAGATGGTTATAACTAAAAGCATTCCAAAGAAAAGGCCTGTGCTTTTATGCTGGAAGAACAAATCATGGCTGGCACTGATTAATAGATTCTGCTCTCTTAGGCTGGCAAAATGCAAAAGAATTTTCTTTGCCAGAAATAACAAAATGGACACCCAAGCCAGCATCTGGAAGTTATTCTTAAAGAAATATGGCATTAGCTAAAATTGGAGTGGTGGGTCAATTTCTAGTTATCCATTCATTGGTCCATGCTGACAAAAGCTTAATGCAATTTAAACTAAAATCTTCATGCTGTTTTTCATTCTCTTCCTTCTTGTTCCATTATGTTTATTTCCAAATGTGTTTGACAAATATATATTGGTGGCACTTTGCTAAGACTTATATGGACTATAGACACCAAATAAGTTTTTATCAGTCTTAAGTGAGAGGAATCCAAGCATAGTATATGTGCAGTCTTTGAACCCAGAGAGACTTGTTTTTAAATCCAAGTGATGCCACTCACTGCCTATAAAAACTTGAGCAAGTGACTGAACTTCTCTGAAGTTCTTATAAGAACTTTAGATGTATATAATCCATATATATATATATATCTTATGTATATGGATTAACTAATTGCTTTGAAAAATTCCTGTTAGAAGTGATGTAGGCAAAATGCTAAACTCACAGTAGTTGCTCAGTAAACTGAACTATTACTACTGTTAATGACTAATGCTCCCTAACTCTGTCAACATCAAAATACATTAGAACCACAGTTTGTTCAGGATCATTTGCAGTTTATGCCCATTAGGTTTTACTTTTGATTTTCTGTTTTTTAAATAAGAATTAAAGTAGAGTAAGTAAGAGCACAGATTCTGGATCCAGGCTTCCAAGTTCAAATATCCCTTTGCCATTCACTAGCAGTGTATCTTTGGATGATTTACTAGACAATTTACTTAACTTCTCTCCATCTTGCTCACCTCATCTTTAAACTAGGGATAATAATGATGCATCAGCCTCTTAAGAATTTGTAAGTATTAAATGCATATTTGTAAAGCATTTATAAGAAAAAACACCATATGTGTTAGTTACTGTTAATCATAGTTTCTTTGGTAAAGTTCATCCTTTACTGTGATTTTTTTTTAGCTTATCTATCAATTTTGGATATTGTTTATCAAAGAAAATAATGGGTTAAACTGCACTTTGGGACTCGTCTCAGCTTTTTGATGGGGTAATGGTACCGTATCTCCCTGGCTTGTTTTATGGCCTTTACCCTGAGTATAGGATCTAGCTCTTCCAAGCATGTCAGCTGCTCACCAGGTGCCAGTTACCTGTGGGAGCTTCAATTAATTATCTGAATCAAGAGAGTAATTCCATTCATGGAATTACTTTGCTTTCAGTAAATTAATTAGTACCCATGTGATCTGACAATGTGAAGGAACTATCTCAACATGCCTGACTGGCTCTCAAAGAGTAACATTCCTTATGGGAACTTTGCTCAGAATTGAAATAATGGGATAGAGGGATCTAACTTTTTTCCCTTTCTGACACCATATAGCAGTAGAATGTTCTGTGCAGTGGATGCCAATATATGTGATTAATACTAACGTAAAAGTAGAACAATATTTTTCCTGTATATATGAGAGAATATCATATTAATTCACCTTTTTTCATATTGTTTAATGGAGATAATTTACTTCAAAGACAGCCTAATTCTTAAAAATGAAAACCGTTATACCAGTATTGCTAGAAAGAGAAGTTTCTGAGGTCATGAAATTTGTTGTCATGGCCATTTGGGGGGAGAAATATCCTCAGATGACCAGGAGCGTGTTTTTCCTGCAAATACTGTTAATGTTGTTAATTCATTCTCTAGGCTGGTGGATGATAAACCTATGCTGCCTTAGAAAATTGTCTGGAAAGCGTTTTTTTTCCATCCGTGTGTTTTTGAGCATTCACTTCTTGAAACTAAAAAGTTGCAGGTGTAACACACATTGAATTGACGTTAAGTATCAAAGTTTTCCCGATGTCTGCACAGCCCTAGGGATAGAAAGTCGCTTTGCTTTCCTCTCCTAGCTGTGATATGTGCACTTCAAACCAATGGAGAAGCAAAGTATCACGTGTCGAGCTGTTTGGATTCCCAGGGAGAGGGCAGTTGTCTCCTTGGTGACTCTCACTAAGAATTCAGAGGCTTCTTTCCACCAACACTGAGTTTCTCATGGTTGAGAACTTCCTTCAATGCAAAGGATGAAAAAGTCTGAACGTGGAAGTTGGAGTCTGTGGGGGACCGGTCAGTCACTCGGGGGAGCAATACCTTGAAACTTGCCCCTTGGGTCACCTGGGCACAAAGAGTGAGGCATGAATGCAGGGCAGTTGACCACGGGAGGAGAAGGAAAAGCAGTGACCGCATGACAGAGACCAAATGTGTGGAAAGAGAAGCACGAAAGAGAAACTCAAAAGAGAGAGGTAGTCTCAGTAGAAATGTGCCACCCTGTCCAGAAGGTGCAGCTGCAGAAAAGAGAGACTACAAAAGCAAAGGGGAGAGAAGAGAATGGAAGTATAGAAAAAGGAAAGAAGGCTTATCTGTATTCACCTCCCAAACTGCAGGACCCTGGTAGGATCATACCTGGATATTGAGTAAATACAGTGGGTTCTCAGTTCTCTGGGGACACATACACAGATTCAAGAGAAAAGGAAAGTAGAAGACAGTTTTTCAAGAGCAGGAATGACATGTTGATGGAATCATCTATGGCTAGACCATATTTACAAACTCTTTGTGAAGCAGGCTTATTATTCAAAGCTAAACTCATACTTGTCTGATATGCTTATAATTATGTGTCAGGTTTGCTTTAACTATTCACTAAAGTCAGTTAATGGTTTAGTATATAATTATGTCGCTTTTAAGCAAGTCTCATTTGTTTTACAAGTTCAAATAAAGTACTTTACAAAAAAGCATGTTTAATAAGGCATGTTTCCTCACTAGTACCTTTGTCATTAAAAAGTAGTTGTCGGGCTTCCCTGGTGGCGCAGTGGTTGAGAGTTCGCCTGCCGATGCAGGGGACACGGGTTCATGCCCCGGTCCGGGAAGATCCCACATGCCACGGAGCGGCTAGGCCTGTGAGCCATGGCCGCTGAGCCTGTGTGTCCGGAGCCTGTGCTCCGCAACAGGAGAGGCCACAACAGTGAGAGGCCCGTGTACCACAAAAAAAAAAGAAAAAAGTAGTTGTCATATTTGCTTTCAGTGTGACTGAATGTGAAAAAATAAAGGTGTGCACATAACAAGCAGCCTGGAATATCTGAAACGTCTCAAGGGATGTACTTTGAGGTAGTATAGCTCAATATTACCAAAAGCTCTGTGAAAAAAAATACTGTTCTGGTACATTCAGCTCATGGTATTAAATTGTCCAGGGAAGACCCTTATTTCGGTTATTTTCAGATTTCATTGTAATGTTTCATCACATCATCAGCATATTAAAATAAATATCCCTTTAAAATATATTTATTATTAAGTCTGTTTTTGAGAGAACATTATTTGTGATATTACACAAGTCCTATTTATGGGGAACATTTTCTCCATACCTAGAAAAGTACTGAGCAGCTAGTTTGTTTTAATCTTGTGGACCATTAAATCATATAATTTATTATGTTTCCCACTTTGTGTGGCTTCTCGAGAGCTTTTAGAGGCAAAATTGTAGCCCATCTAGATCAAATTCACCAGATCTTATTACATGTATTTCATGTACTAACCTCATCTCTGGTTTCATTTTTTTGACCCTCACTTTTTCTTTCTTCCTGTTTCCTCTAATTAAAAAAAAAAAATCATTTACAGCTCTAATTCTTCTTTGAAAAAAGGGCAAGAAAAAGATGGACTTGATAGATGCCTAGATATGTTTATAGAGATGCCTAGATACTAAAGCCTAGGTGGGTCCTAGCATCCTACCTGCAGGCCTTCTGGTTAGAGGAAGGTCAGGGTTAGCAGTTAACAAAGATCAGTTCCGCAAGCATTCTAGGTGTTCTCACTGATGGCGGGGAGTTTTTTCTGTTGTTGCTGCTGCCCTCCCCTCCCCACACCTTACTGCTGTGGCTTTTTTGTTAGCTTACTATTTCACTTGCCTTTTTGAATAGATTTTTTGCCCTCTGGTTACTCAGAGACAAACGTACTTCTTTCTGAAATGAAATATTTGTGTGTTCTGATTAGAGGGCTCCTTGATTTCATAAGCCATTGCTTGTAAAAGCGTTATGAAAAAAAAAATGCTTCTCTGCCCCCTCCTCACATTATATTTAACTAAATATGTAAAAAAAACTATGTCTTTGATCAAACTTCATCATTTAAATTCACCTAAATAGATGCGAGTTTGACTTATGTCTTAAGCCAAGAAAAGGAAAAGCTTCCAGAACTTATAGAACAGGTGGCTGGGGAAAAAAAAATATGGTAACATATTGCAGGAAACTCTATTAAGTGAAATTTTCCACAGCAAATTCAATTAATAGTACTGAGTTTAGGCACAGAGAGTTCAGCAGAAAGAAAGTTTTACTTAATGATAATCAAATGATAGAATACTCTGAGAATCAAACAAAGCTAGGTTGCTAAAGTATTTGTTTAAAAACAATGACAAGGGCTTCCCTGGTGACGCAGTGGTTGAGAGTCCGCCTGCCGATGCAGGGGACACGGGTTCGTGCCCCGGCCCGGGAAGATACCCCGTGCCGCAGAGCGGCTGAGCCCGTGAGCCATGGCTGCTGAGCCTGCGCGTCCGGAGCCTGTGCTCCGCAACGGGAGAGGCCACAGCAGTGAGAGGCCCGCGTACCGCAAAAAAAACCCACAAAAAACAAACAAAAAAACAATGACAAAACAGAATCCCAATACATTCAATTTTGCTTTACAGAATACCTTTAGGATACCAAGAAAGCACATGCATGTGTGTCTCCAGCTCTGCCCTAACCCTGGAACTCTAGTCCCTTATTTCTAACTATACGACTCTCTCACTTAAAATGTGCCTCGTATTCAAACAGAGCGTGGGTGGAAAGTGAGGCAGTGGAAGTGGGTGTGACAAGGAAGTCTGATAAAGTAAACTTTGAGCAGAAGCCTGAACCAAAAGAGGGACAAATCCTTGGGGAGCTGCAGGAAAAGAACACTCCAAGCAGAGAGCACGTCACTACAAAAGCGCTACCAGCCCTTCAGTAAAGGCTGAGCACAGAGTTGATTTTCTTCTGTGGGGTCACATATGGCCATATAGGTGATAAGAGAAAAACCTGTGAAAAACTTGTACTCACACAAATTTGTATAGATCTCCAGTCTTAAAATTACAGCCAGGTTTTAAATATGAACTTTCTTGAAAGATAATTCATTACCTACGGTGCCATTATATCTCTCTAATCAACCTTTGTAGGTCTTACATTTCCAAACATATAAAGGGATAACACAATTTACAAGAAAATGGAGCAATAGGAAAGGGGAAAAGTGATAGCATTTTGTGACATTCATGATTGAATATTTCCAGTTTCAAATTCTGAATAAAAACTGCACATATCTCAAAAGTAACTTTCAACTAACATTTCATGAATATCAACTCTTTCAGTTGATCCTGGAGAACAGAGCCAAGTTCCCCTTATAGCTCAGTGACAGTGAACCTACAGAGCTATGTCCCACTGCATATGTTACAAAGAATGATTTAAAACCCAATTAAGTAATTCCAGAATTTGTTACTACAACTCATCTGGTTCTTCCATCCTTATTTAAGCTTAATCAGGATAATGGGATTAACTGCAGGGGGCAATGCATATATTATGGTTTGTATAGTGCATGCCTGGGGGAAGAAAGAGGAAACCAAGAAACAATTTCCTTGTGTCACAACTTACTGACTTTGTTTCCAGGAAGACTGGTGACCCTGTCTCTTTTAGTCCTGAGATACAGGGGCTCCCACATTTCTACAAATCAGCCATCTGTCAGGCTGAGTTGAACCAGATTTTTATGATGTGGATAAAAATGCTCAAGAGAATTGTAGATAAAGCCATCAAAATTATGTTGCACCTGTGGCCATAGCCAAGCACAACCTGCCAATTTTATCCCACGGCAGATCTAGTGACAGCTCTCATCACTTGGCTTTGCCTGCTTCGTTCTGCCTTCCTAAATTTCACTCCAAGCTGGATTTTCTTCAAGACCCTAAAGGCTCAAACATCAGGTGAATCCAAATGATGAGAAATTCACTGAAAAGAATCTGAGCCTATTTCACATGCATAATTCACATTTGTAATGGTTTCATTCAGGTGGCTTATTGAATTCTTCTTTTAAATATAGTAGGGTTTTTGTGTGTGCGTGCCTTGACAAAATGGATTTATCTTACACTATGTGAATACTCTGGGTAAACTATCAAAAACTGTCTCAAACTGACCAAAAATAATTTCTATAATATATATTGTTAATTATAATAGAGAATATAAAATTTAAAACTTGTGGATTTTGCTCTTTAATTTTTACCTTTCTAGAGTAAATTTAGAGATTTCCTTTTTTTCCTCCTGTCCTTGATACTATATTAATAACCAGAGAAAAACTAAGAAAATTTAATATAGTTGTTTTTGTAATATATTGGGAGTTATAAGGAGTTTAAAACTCTAAAGTTCGAAGGTAAAATTAATTCAAATGCAGAGCTCTTTCTCTTAATGCAAATATTTTATTTATATATATATATATGATTTATACACACATATATTTGTTACATACCAAACCAACCTCACACACATACACATGCACATATATATATGTATATGTGCATATATATTTGTGTGTGTATATATACATATATAGGTATATGTACCTGTGTGTATATGTAAGGTTGATTTAGTTTGGCAAGTAAAAAGGAGACAAATACTTTATTAATATTTAATTCTGATTCTGTCTTTAGCACCAAGCTTGCTATTGACGTGTTCTAATTGCCCCAGCCTTACTTTCTTATTTCGTAAACAAGAACTAAAGGAATGGAGGGGATTCAGTGATTTTACACAGGCATAAAGGCTGACAAATACAGATGGGATAATTTTTTTATTGGCTATACTATCATGCATAATGCTTCTGTTGATTATTATTTTTCTTGTGCTAAGTGGTTATAAGTACTGGCTCACTTAATCCCCAGAATACTAAATCCTTATTATCTCATTTAAATCTTAGAAAAGAAGAATTTTGATTTCCTTCCATTTTACAGATGAAAAAACGGAGCCTTAGAGAGATGAAATGACTTGTCCAGGGCTACATTTCCAGTAAATTGTAAGGTTTATTGTATGATTATTCTACCACCGTGAAGCTGAATCTTAAAACTCCAACGTTGAAAGAAAACCCAAATGTCATCATTCATTATCTTTAGGTAAGCTTCAGCTCCCTAATATTGACAGATGCTGTCTTAAACTCTGCTGGAACAAGGATGGAAATAAACAAACACATTCACAGATACAGATCTTACTGAACTTAAAAGAATTTCAGGCAAGAGGCCAATTTGGGATTTGGAGTGGAATTGACAGTATGTCCCTGACAATGTTGATAGTTAATATTTATTGAGCTCTTACTATGTGCCAGATACTGTTCTAAATGCCGTATCCTGTTAACTAATTTAATCTACATAAAAATGACTATCCCTATCTTATAAATGAAAAAACTATGGCTTAGGGTAGTTATGTGACCTAAGTTTGCCTCCCCAGGCAAGTAGCAGAGCCTAGATTTAGAATCAGGGAGTCTGACTCCTAAGTGGTGTGCCTATTCCCAGGCTAGAAACAGTCATCTACTGCCAGATTTTGAAACTATGTTTTTCCCTGCACTGCTAGGATGTATATTTTTAGTCAGGTAATCGGCATCTAACTCTATACTGTGTTTGAAGATTTGGGGCAATATCCCTGAACACAGAGGTTTTGTCAGTTTAATTTTAACTCAACTTTTCAGGGCCTAGACCAGTAACTGGTGCATAATAGATGCACAGTATAATATTTGTTTAATAACGAGCTACTCACTATAGTCATGTTTTCGAAACATAAGCTAGAATATCTGGGTTCAAATCCTTACCTTATGATTTACTGGAAATGTAGCCCTAGACAAGTCATTTCATCTCTCTAAGGCTCAGTTTTTTCATCTGTTAAATGGAAGGAAACCAAGATTCTTCCTAAGATTTAAATGAGATAATAAGGATTTAGCATTCTGGGGATTAAGTGAGCCAGTATGTATAACCACTTAGCACAAGGAAAACAGTTTGGTAATTTCCTAATATGCACTTACCATATGACCCAATGGTCCCATTTTTATGTATTTACCAAAGAGAAATGAAAACATATGTTACCACAAAGACCTTATCTGAATAAGTGTTTTATTCATAATCACAAAAACTGGAAGTAACCCTAAAGTGAATCAGCAGGTAAATAGATAGAGAAATTATAGTATAATAGAATATTTCTCATCAATAAAAGGATCAAACTACTGATACATGCAACAGTATGGATGACTCTCAAAGCCATTATGCTAAAGCAAATAATTCAGACACAACAGGTTACATAAGTTGCAATTCTATTTATATGAAATTATGGAAAATTATAAATTGACAGGTACAGAAATCAGATGATCACTGCTATCCAGGGTCTAGAGCTAGGGTTTTGGAGAGGAATTGATTACAAATGGGCATGAAGGAATTCCTTGGTGTGACAGAAATACTCTTATACCTGAATTTTAGTGGTGGTTACATGACTATATACATTTGTCAAAATTCAGAACTTTATACCCAAATGGGTTGAATAGTATTCTATATAAATTAAACCTCAACAAAACTAATGTTAAAAAAGAGTATTTAGCAAAGTTCCTAGTATATAATAAGTATATTAAATGTTATATGTTCTTATTTTTCTTTTATATTTGATCTTTCTTTTTAAAAAATAATATACAATGACTGGGTCTAAATTAGAGTAAAACTGCCTTATTAAATGAGTGGCTATTAAAGAGTAATGCTCTCTAAGGCACTTAGTACACTACACTCAAATCACAAACTACAAATTTACTTTTAACTTGATTCCTTGTGAGTTTGGGACCTCCTTTCAGAAGTCTTCACCTTATTAAATGTCTTAATTGCCTGACTTTTATCTTCAAATGATGAAGATGACTGTTTCCTCAGACTATGTACGGCACTGATACTGTTCAGAAAATCCATCTTGATAATACTCAGTTGAAATACGCCTCTCTGTATTCTTGAATTACTGCCAATGAGATATTTTTATGATGAATTCTCTCTTATCTTCCAGAGCTCCTGTATCAGTCGGGAACTTGTGGATACTGCCGAGAGGGCGTACAGTGCTCTGGGGCTCACAACATGACAGAACCATCATCACTGGTAGGTCTGAAGGGGAAAGGGGAGAAAGTAGTTCCTGGAGTGCAGGGAGGACAGCGGAAGGAGAGAGCAGCCTGATTGGAGGGGGTCTTTGGAAGAATTTCAGAGCCAAGACACAAGAAGGGAACTATGGAATAAACACCTGACCTCATACTCCTTCCTTCCAAAGTCCTGCTGGTGACTGCCACTTCCAGAAGAAGGAGGGCCTGTTGGTAGACCCTATAGAGGTCATCATTGCAGACACAGGGTGAATACAAGTGGAGAATGGGTCTGTAGGGGCAGCTAGAAGATGGACAGCACATCACCCTCCAAATATTCAGAACAAAATTCCTCTTCTTCTAAGCATTCTCTGTTGTGCAGATTAATTTCCCCCATTCTTCTCTTGTTTTGCGTGTTTTCAACATTTCCCACTCTCCTCATTATTTGTCTCTTGTCAGAACCCTTTGTGAGCCTGAAAATGCGCCTGTTTTATCTAGTTGGCCTAGTTGAGGGTCTTTCCACTTAGGCCAAATGGCCTAAACCAAAGCTCTGGTGGATCTAGAATGGCGTAGGAAGCTGGCCCATGGATAGAACAGATAAGTTGACCCCTGGAAATAGTCACAGGTCTGAGAAGGGGGTGAGTAGGACAAGAGAAATGGAAATTTATGGTACTGAGAGAAATTGGGGATTCTGGGGAAGTGAGGAACAGTTTGTCATAGAGAAAAAAGTTTGGGACTTGGAGTAAACTACCTGGGCTTTGCTCTGGCATCAACAAAGATTAACTATGTAGCTTTATGCAAATTAATTTTTTGGCCTCTCACTGTTGTGGCCTCTCCCGTTGCAGAGCACAGGCTCCGGACGTGCAGGCTCAGCGGCCATGGCTCACGGGCCCAGCTGCTCCGTGACAGTGGGATCCTCCCAGACCGGGGCACGAACCCGTGTCCCCTGCATCGGCAGGCGGACTCTCAACCACTGCGCCACCAGGGAAGCCCTGTGCAAATTATTTTAACCTAGTGGACTTTGGCTTCCTTATTTTATAAAAGAACTACCAGAGGCTCTATAGGAGATACTACAACGTAGAGGTTCAAGTGTGGGTTCAAAAGCCAGTGTGCCTGGATTTGAATCCCGACTTTGCTACTTACTAGTTGTGCAAGTTACTTAACTTCTCTAAGTTATCATGAAGTATCTATCTGGGGTATAGAAAGTATTTAATAACGGTGAATTACTAATATGCCAGGCCTAGAGGTCAGTTATAGTCGTATTAATCCTTCAAATTATCACCAGCAACATAAATTAGATCATAAATGCTGATTTAATAAGTATTTGGTCAATTATCCTTAGCGTTTGGGCTAAGAACCGTCACTTGCTATATTAATAATGTACAGGGTATTTCTTATAAATAGGATAAAAATATTTAAATATTTATGTGCTTAGCAATGGGAATTTCTGATGAAAGGAAGGTCTTTAATATAAGAAAATTTTTTCAATTATCAGGGTTTGAGTGTCATTTTGTGGCAATTCTGTGAGATCTCCATTAACAGTGAAATATTTCATTTTTATAATGGCATAAAATATTTCCAATTGACTTGCCATGTGTCTCATATGTATTTATAGTAGAAAAAGATGCATTTACTACAATACCTGTTTTTCTAAATGAGCTTTTCTAAAGAGCTATGGGGACAAAGTCAAAAATACATGTTTCTAACCTCCATTTTGTTTCCCCTCATAATAAAGGTCTATGAAGATATATATATATATATATATATATATATATAATTTTTCTTATGGTTCATTTTATAAGTTTTGAATTTTGTTTAGTTTTACTCATTTAACTGATTATTAACTTGGTTAATTATTACAATCTTTAAATTGCTATTAACCATGTAAATGAATTTTAAGTGATATAAATTTGTTGAACTATTTCTTCTGTTTCCCAAATTAAGTAATGAATTAAATTATATTTCACTGAGTTGGCTACAGTTGGTTTATTAAATTAATTATATCATAATGGAAACAATCCCAACACATTTATCAGGAAGCATGAATAAAAAATTTCTAAGTTTCTCTTTTAACAAAGAAAAATAACTCGTTCTTGGATTATCTTCTCCTTACATTTCTCTTGAGCTATTTAGGGAGTCTAACAAGATCTTCTTTACAAACAACCTTTCATGAGATTGTAAGAGATGCAAAAATTAGTCCATTTAGAATAACAATTTATAGAATTATTATTGATTGGTGCAACATGAATGGTTGGCAGTATTTGTTGTTGTTGTTGTTGATTTCCAGTTAAGTTTAACAATGGAAAGAATCAATACAATAAAGTAAATTCCATAATTGTCACCTGCTAATTTATGGAGCAAAAATTTCTTTGTAAGGTCTGACTTCAAAAGAAATATAAATTTCTCCTGAATAACAGTATATAGCAACATTATTTAATGAGTTTTTCTGGCTATATATATCTGGAATTAACAAGTTTGCTTTATTTGTTCTCCTATTAGCACTCCAGACATTGAAGTTCATTTTTTGAAGTTATGATATTAATTTTAACAACTTTTAATGTGGTATTTATAAATACCAATATTTGTCTTATTTGCATAGGCAATTAAGCTAACTTTGCATGTGTTTTTTGAAATATACACTAAAAAATTCATTTGTATGTTTCTTTAAATGATTACAGATGATCCACACCTGTTTTGTGTTTTCTAAAACAAATTCCAAAAGCAAAACAATAAAACAGTCTTCAGAAAACATTTTGTCTTCTGGGTACAGAAAAAAAATGCAACTTCACATCAAGGATTGTTAGATCATATATAAGTGAGAAAATTATTATTTTTTAAAACATATTTATTGGAGTATAATTGTTTCACAATGTTGTGTTACTTTCTGCTGTATAACAAAGTGAATCAGCTATATGTATACATATATCCCCATATCTCCTCCCTCTTGCGTCTCCATCCCACCCTCCCTATCCCACCCCTCTAGGTATTCACAAAGCACCGAGCTGATCTCCTTGTGCTATGCGGCTGCTTCCCACTAGCTATCTATTTTATATTTGGTAGTGTATATATGTAATGCTACTCTCTCTCTTCATCCCAGCTTACCCTTCCCCCTCCTCGTGTCCTCAAGTCCATTCTCTACATCTGCGTCTTTATTCCTGTCCTGCCCCTAGGTTTATCAGAACTCTTTTTTTTTTTTTTTTTAGATTCCATATATATGTGTTAGCATATGGTATTTGTTTTTCTCTTTCTGACTTACTTCACTCTGTATGACAGTCTCAGGTCCATCCACCTCACTACAAATAACTCAATTTCGTGTCTTTTTATGGCTGAGTAATATTCCATTGTAGATATGTGCCACATCTTCTTTATCCATTCGTCTGTTGATGGTCACTTAAGTTGCTTCCATGTCCTGACTATTGTAAATAGAGCTGCAATGAACATTGTGGTACATGACTCTTTCTGAATTATAGTTTTCTCAGGGTATATGCCCAGTAGTGGGATTGCTGGGCCATATGGTAGTTCTATTTTTAGTTTTTTAAGGAACCTCCACACTGTTCTCCATAGAGGCTGTATGTTTACATTCCCACCAACAGTGCAAGAGGGTTCCCTTTTCTCCATATCCTCTCCAGCATTTATTGCTTGTAGATTTTATTTTATTTTTATTTTTTTATTTTTTGCAGTATGCAGGCCTCTCGCTGCTGTGGCCTCTCCCGTTGTGGAGCACAGGCTCCAGACGCGCAGGCTCAGCAGCCATGGTTCACGAGCCTAGCTGCTCCACGGCATGTGGGATATTCCCGGACCGGGGCACGAACCTGCGTCCCCTGCATCGGCAGGCGGACTCTCAACCACTGCGCCACCAGTGAAGCTCTGTTTGTAGATTTTTTGATGATGGCCATTTTGACTCGTGTGAGCTGATACCTCATTGTACTTTTGATTTGCATTTCTCTGATGATGTTGAGCATCCTTTAATATGTTTGTTGGCAATCTCTATATCTTCTTTGTAGAAATGTATATTTAGGTCTTCTGCCCATTTTTGGATTGGGTTGTTTGTTGTCTTGATATTGAGCTGCATGAGCTGCTTGTATATTTTGGAGATTAATCCTTTGTCAGTTGCTTCATTTGCAAATATTTTCTCCCATTCCGAGGGCTGTCTTTTCATCTTGTTTATGGTTTCCTTTGCTGTGCAAAAGCTTTTAAGTTTCATTAGGTCCCATTTGTTTATTTTTGTTTTCATTTCCATTTCTTTAGGAGGTCGGTCAAAACGGATCTTGCTATGATTTATGTCAGAGTGTTCTGCCTGTGTTTTCCTCTAAGTGTTTTAGAGTGTCTGGCCTTACATTTAGGTCTTTAATCCATTTTGAGTTTATTTTTGTGTGTGGTGTTAGGCAGTATTCTAATTTCATTCTTTGCATGTAGCTGTCCAGGTTTTCCAGCACCACTTACTGAAGAGGCTGTCTTTTCTCCACTGTATATTCTTGCCTCCTTTATCAAAGATAAGGTGACCATATGTGCATGGGTTTATCTCTGGGATTTCTAACCTGTTCCATTGATCTGTATTTGTGCCAGTATCATACTGTCTTGATTATTGCAGCTTTGTAGTATAATCTGAAGTCAGGGAGCCTGATTCCTCCTGCTCCATTTTTCTTTCTCAAGATTGCTTTGGCTTTTCGGGGTGTTTTGTGTTTCCATACAAATTGTGAAATTTTTTGTTCTAGTTCTGTGAAACATGCTATTGGTAGTTCAATAGGGATTGCATTGAATCTGTATATGGCTTTGGGTAGTAAAGTCATTTTCACAATGTTGATTCTTCCAATCCAAGAACTTCTTGGATTCTTCCAATCCAAGAATCCACGGATACTTCCAATCCAAATCTCCATCTGTTTGTATCATCTTTAATTTCTTTCATCAGTGTCTTATAGTGTTCTGCATACAGGTCTTTTGTCTCCCTAGGTAGGTTTATTCCTAGGTATTTTATTCTTTTTGTTGCAATGGTAAATGGGAGTGTTTCTTTAATTTCTCTTTCTGATCTTTCATTGTTAGTGTATAAGAATACAAGAGATTTCTGTGCATTAAGTTTGTATCCTGCTACTTTACCAAATTCATTGATTAGCTCTAGTAGCTTTCTAGTAGAATCTTTCTCTATGTATAGTATCATGGCATCTGCAAACAGTGACAGTTTTACTTCTTCTTTTCTGATTTGGATTCCTTTTACTTCTTTTTCTTCTCTGATTGCCGTGGGTAAAACTTCCAAAACTATGTTGAATAATAGTGGTGAGAGTGGACAACCTTGTCTTGTTCCTAATCTGAGAGGAAATGGTTTCAGTTTTTCACCATTGAGAATGATGTTGTCTGTGTGTTTGTCATATATGGCCTGTATTATGTTGAGGTGGGTTCCCTGTATGCCTACTTTCTATAGAGTTTTTATCATAAATGGGTGCTTAATTTTGTCAAAAGCTTTTTCTGCATCTATTGAGAGTATCATATGGTTTTTATCCTTCACTTGGTTAATATGGTGTATCACATTGATTGATTTGCGTATATTGAAGAATCTGCTTTCCTGGGGTAAACCCCACTTTGATCATGGTGTATGATCCTTTTAATGTGCTGTTGGATTCTGTTTCCTAGTATTTTGTTGAGGATTTTTGCATCTAAGTTCATCAGTGATATTGACCTGTAGTTTTCTTTCTTTGTGACATCTTTGTCTGGTTTTGGTATCAGGGTGATGGTGGCCTCATAGGATGAGTTTGGGAGTATTCCTCCCTCTACTATATTTTGGAAGAGTTTGAGAAAGGATAGGTGTTAGCTCTTCTCCAAATGTTTGATAGAATTCACCTGTGAAGCCATCTGGTCCTGGGCTTTTGTTTGTTGGAAGATTTTTAACCACAGTTTCAACTTCTGTGCTTGTGATTGATCTGTTTATATTTTCTATTTCTTCCTGGTTCAGTCTTGGAAGGTAGTATTTTTCTAAGAATTTGTCCATTTCTCCCAGGTTGTCCATTTTATTGTCATATAGTTGCTTGTAGTAATCTCTCATGATCCTTTGTATTTCTGCAATGTCAATTGTTACTTCCCCTTTTTCATCTCTAATTCTGTTGATTTGAGTCTTTTCCCTTTTTTTCTTGATGAGTGTGGCTAATGGTTTATCAATTTTGTTTATCTTTGCAAGGAACCAGGTTTTAGTTTTATTGATATTTGTTATTGTTTACTTCATTTATTTTTCTTTTTTTTTTTTTTTGATCTGATATTTATGATTTCTTCTGCTAACTTTGGTGGGTTTTTTTGTTCTTCTTTCACTAATTGTTTTAGGTGTAAGGTTAGGTTGCTTACTTGAGATTTTTCTTGTTTCTTGAGGTAGGCATGTATAGCTGTAAAATTCCCTCTTAGAACTGCTTTTGCTGCATCCCATAGGTTTTGGGTCGTCGTGTTTTCATAGTCATTTGTTTCTAGGTATTATTTGATTTCCTCTTTGATTTCTTCAGTGATCTCTTGGTTATTTAGTAGCATATTGTTTAGCATCCATTTGTTTGTATTTAAAAATTTTTTTTTCCCTGTAATTTATATCTAGTCTCATAGCATTGTGGTCAGAAAAGATACTTGATATGATTTCAATTTTCTTAAATTTACCGAGGCTTGATTTGTCATCCAAGATAAGATCTATCCTGGAGAATGTTCCATGAGCACTTGAGAAGAAAGTGTATTTTGTTGTTTTTGGATGGGATGTCCTATAAATATGAATTAAGTCCATCTGGTCTAATGTGTCATTTAAAGCTTGTTTTTCCTTATTTATTTGCATTTTTCATGATCTGTCCATTGTTGAAAGTGGGGTGTTAAAGTTCCCTACTATGATTGTGTTACTGTCGATGTCCCCTTTTATGGCTGTTAGCATTTGCCTTATGTATTGAGGTGCTCCTATGTTGGGTGCATAAATATTTACAATTGTTATATCTTCTTCTTGGATTGATCCCTTGATCATTAGGGATCCCTCTTTGCCTCTTGTAATAGTCTTTCTTTTAAACTCTATTTTGTCTGATTTGAGAATTGCTACTCCATCTTTCTTTTGATTTCCATTTGCATGGAATATCTTTTTCCATACCCTCACTTTCAGTCTGTATGTGTCCCTAGGTCTGAAGTGGGTTTCTTGTAGACAGCGTATATATGGGTTTTGTTTTGTATCCACTCAGCCAGTTTATGTCTTTTGGTTGGAGCATTTAATCCATTTACATTTAAGGTAATTATCGATATGTATATTTCTACTACTGTTTTCTTAAACCTTTTGGGTTTCTTTTTGTAGGTCTTTTCCTTCTCTGGTGTTTCCTGCCTAGAGAAGTTCCTTTAGCATTTGTTGTAAAGCTGGTTTAATGGTGCTGAATTCTCTTAACTTTTGCTTGTCTGTAAAGGTTTTAATTTCTCCATCAAATCTGAATGAGATACTTGCTGGGTAGAGTCATCTGGGTTGTAAGTTTTTTCCTTTCATCACTTTAAATATGTTCTGCCACTCCCTTCTGGCTAGCAGAGGTTCTGCTGAAAGGTCAGCTGTTAACCTTATGGGGCTTCCCTTGTATGTTATTTTTTTGCTTTTTCCTTGCTGCTTTTAACATTTTTTCTCTGTATTTAATTTTTGATAGTTTGTTTAATATGTGTCTTGGCGCATTTCTCCTTGGGTTTATCCTGTATGGGACTCTCTGCACCTCCTGGACTTGATTGACTATTTCATTTCCTATGTTAAGGAAGTTTTTGACTATAACCTCTTCAAATATTTTCTCAGACCCTTTCTTTTCTCTTCTTCTTCTGGGACACCTATAATTCAATTGTTGGTGCATTTATTGTTGTCCCAGAAATCTCTGAAACTGTGCTCAATTCTTTTCATTCTTTTTTCTTTATTCTGCTATGTGGTAGTTATTTCCACTATTTTATCTTCTAGGTCACTTATCCATTCTTCTGCCTCAGTTATTCTGCTGTTGATTCCTTCTAGAGAAGTTTAATTTTATTTATTGTGTTGCTCATCATTGTTTGTTTGCCCTTTAGTTCTTCTAGGTCCTTGTTAAACGTTTCTTGTATTTTTCTCCATTCTAGTTCCAAGATTTTTTTATCATCTTTACTATCATTACTCTGAATTCTTTTTCAGGTAGACTGCTTATTTCCTCTTCATTTGTTTGATCTGGTGGGTTTTTTTTTTTTTTTGCAGTACTCAGGCCTCTCACTGTTGTGGCCTCTCCTGTTGCAGAGCACAGGCTCCAGATGCGCAGGCTCAGTGGCCATGGTTCACAGGCCCAGGCACTCCACGGCATGTGGGATCTTCCCAGACTGGGGCATGAACCCGTGTCCCCTGCATCGGCAGGTGGACTCTCAACCACTGCACCACCAGGGAAGACCCTCTGGTGGGTTTTTATCCTGTTCTTTCATCTGCTTCATATTTCTCTGTCTTCTAATTTTGTTTAATTTACTTTGTTTGGGGTCTCCTTTTCTCAGGCTTCATGTTCGTAGTTCTGTTGTTTTTTATATCTGCCCCCAGTGGTGAGGTTGGTTCAGTGGCTTTTGTAGGCTTCCTGGTGGAAGGGACTGGAACCTATGTTCTGATTGGTGGGAGCTGGATCTTGTCTTTCTGGTGGCAGGGCCGCATCCGGTGGTGTGTTTTGGGGTGCCTGTGACCTCATTAAGATCATAAGCAGCCTCTCTGCTAATGGGTGAGGTTGTGTTCCTGTCTTGCCAGTTGTTTGGCATAGGGCATCCAGCACTGGAGCTTGCTGGCCGTTGGGTGGAGCTGGGTCTTAGCATTGAGATGGAGATCTCTGGGATAACTCTTGCTGATTAATATTACATTGGGTCAGAAGGTCTCTGGTGGTCCAATGTCCTGAACTCGGCTCTCCCATCTCGGAGGCTTAGGCCTTACACCAGGCTGGAGCACCAAGACCCTGTCTGCCACACGTGGTACGTGGGGATTTTCTTGCCTTTTGTGAAGTCTGAGCTTTTCTGCCAGTGGTCAGTAGGTGTTTTCTAAGAGTTGTTCCACATGTAGATGTAGTTTTCATGTATTTGTGGGGAGGAAGTTTGTCTCTAAGTCTTACTCCTCACCATCTAGAAGGTCCCCCTGCAGTAGGAAACTCCACTGAGGACCCCAACCTCTGCAGGAGCTAGAGGTGCAGAGGAATTTTTTTTCAGAGGGTTTGCAGTTTGCTGGAATGGCAGAAAGGGAGAAAAAGAGAAGATCCTCTAGGGCAAGGGAGGAGCAGTAAGACCAACAACTGTAACCGCCATCACTTTCGGGACTGTGCCAAGAAAATTATTTTTAAAGTAAACTGTTTATTGCATGCTGTCATGAAGTTAGGTTGCAATTTCCTTCACCATAGTATTATAACTTTGTTAATTATGAGAAAGAAAATTCTTTTTAAGCCAATTTATCTATGAACTGAAAATAAAAATTAATATCCATCCATTCATTCATTTGTTCATTCAATAGGCATTTTCTGAGCATCCATTAGAAGGCAGGTATTGTGTTAGACACTAAGATAAGGGGATGAATGACCCCATTCTTGAAGTGTCCACAGGCTAGTGGTGGAGACAAAATAATGATAAAATTATGAACAGGATTTTAGGGGCCTCTAAGGAAGGGCGTTTATCTTAAGCAAAGGATTGGAAAACCAAGCTGCGTCTTGAAGGATAAACAGGATTGTGTAGTCAGAGAAATGAAACTTAGTACTCTAGGAACTAGGAATAGTTTTTTTTTTGTTTTCTACCAAAGTACCTTGTAATGCTCCTTAACCTGAATGCTGAATTCTAGCAACTGCTGAATGGTATCCAATCTGCTTTCTTGAAGTCTGTGTTAAAGCTTAATGACATTTAACCGAGTCATCCAAGATGGCCGAGTGGGTTAAAAAAAAAGTCTTTGTTTGATTGCAGTATGTTACCAACAATTAACATAGAATTCCTATGAATCTTATATATCGTGTTGACTTCTCAGTATATCTGTGTTCAAAATCCCTGTTTTTCTTCTTTCAGTATAAATGTTATAGTAAATGATGCCAAAAGAAATTACAGTTGACCCTCGAACAATGCAGGGGTTAGGGGCACCAACCCTCCACGCATTCGAAAATCTGAGTATAATTTATAATTTGCCCTCCTTACGCACGGTTCCTCGGTATCCATGGTTCCATATTCACAGATGTGGATCAGTATAGTACTGTGGTATTTACTATTGAAAACATTCTGCATGTAAATGGACCCATGCAGTTCAAACCCATGTTGTTCAAGGGTCAGTTCTAATGTGAAAGTAGCAGCTTAACATAAATGCTAAAACAAATGCCTAATTAATATAAAATCAGCCTGTCAATTTATCAAATGTTTCTTTAATTCTATTAAAGAATTAAAGATTTGCTTTTCCTGGGAAAAGTTTTTCTCCAAAATATAACAGAAAAACATTTAAAAATATGATGCATATTGCATATTGATAGTTAAAAATAAATGATCTTTAATAAAATATTTTTGTTAAATTTACCTAGAAATTACAAGTTGCAAATATACAGTGTCTTTGTTTAGATATTTAATTCAACATCTTAAGTATTAAAGGAAAATAATAATGTGCTAAAAGAAATACGACATACTGTACTCACTTGAAAAAATCAGCCCACTAAGAAATAATAAAAGCAGTCCCTGACATCCAGGAACAGGCCTGACACGAGTAGCAAGGCCTCAGTGTCTTAAAAGCTGATATGGTCCTCACAGCTAGGCCATTCTGTTCTCTTTCTGGACACAGACAATCTCAAAGAATACCAACATCAGACAAGGTCACTCTGAGACCATGGTAAGGTGAGACAAAAGCAAGACCACGTCATAATTTTGTCTAAGTGCCAACAAAAAATGAGGCCATTGTGTAAACCACAAAATACCAAGCATCTTCCTCCCCTGACTAACTTGAGCAACTGTTACTTCTTCACCTAGTCTGCTCTTTTTATATATAGGACTTTTTGAGATATCCAATCATAGATTTGTCCCCACTTTCGGACAGCATCTAGTCTTGGGCAAATCCCCCCTTTCTTAAGCCCTCCTCAAAATCATCCAACCAAAGCTCAATTTGAAAATAGGCTATTTCTAAAACTCTCTTACAGAGACACCACAAGTTTCCAAGTTGTATGTTCTTCCATGCTACAGTGCAAAACAAACCCAACTTATTCAGCTCCAGGTGTTTTCTGGTGGTCCTTGGATGGAGGGAATTAATACCACCTAAAACCCTGCCCTAGATTAGATTCCATTGTGGGATAACACAGCAATGTTACTAGTTACTGTGTTACTGTATCTCAGTACGGGACTTTGCAGCAGATCTTATATTTAAGAGTATGTGTTCTGGATCCATATTCCCTAAGGTCAAGTTGTAGCTCTGCCACTTACTAACTATGTGGTTCTTAGTAAACACTTAATCTCTGAGCCTCTCTCTATCGATATTTCCATAAAGTACGATAAATAATAATAGTACTTCTTTTCTGGGTTTTTATGAAAGTAACAATTTCTGGAACATTTGTCAATACTTAATAAATGCTAGCCATCATTATTTAAAATGATTATTACTCAAAAGAAGGAAAATTTTTACCTAAAATACAAATATTGCAGTATTTGGAGTAATGTGAAACTTGATTTATGAAACATATTTTTGTTAACTTATTGTCATAAAGATAAAACTCAGTAGAGTTCAATATTATGTAATCTTAGAGACATTAAATGAAATTAGGTATTCCATACCAAGTTAGGCCCTGAGTCTGTAAATTCTTTAAATTCAAAATTTTTTTTTAACATTGAGTTTTTCTCTTGATTTCTATATAAAGTTTTAATTTGAGGTCTGGTAACTGATCTTCAAAGATGGCTCCCCAGTGAGGACTCCTGGTGAATCCAGGCCCTTGTGTGGTCCCTTCCTCCTGAACTTAAGTTGGCACTGTAACTTACTTTTTGAACACTAGAATGTGACAGAAGAGATGCCACATGACTTCTGAATCTAGATCATAAGAAACTTGTCTCTTATTGCCTAGGTATTGTGGGACACTTGCTCTTTGGACACTCCATCTTGAAATCAATCTACTATGCCATGGGAAGCCCAAGCCACACACAGAGGTGGGTCTAAGGTGCTGAAGTTTACAATTCCAGCTAAGCTCAGAGCCAACAACCTTCATCAACTGCCAGACACATGAGTAGCCATCATGGCTATCTAATCCAGTCAGATCTTCAGAAGACTGTATCTCTAGCTGACATCTCACTGCAAGGGTATGGGAGACTTCATCTGAAACCACCCTGCTGAGCTCAGTCAAGCCACAGATTCATTAGGATAATAATAACATGTAATTTCAAGACAGTAAGTTTTGGGTGTTTGTTACATAGCAATAAATAACAGAAAATGGGGTATGGTTTTAACAATTTGTGTCCATTTGAATTTTTGAATAGAGTGACAAAAAGGAAAATATTTGCTAGCCAATGTATTTTTGATGTGGTCACTAATAACAATAACACAAAGAGTCCAACATCTTTGAACATACTCCATAAGTATATCCTTCATGGTCAGTGTTCAAAGAGTTTCATTCTCATTTCTCTTTTATTCTGATATTTTAAGTTCTGGTATTTATCTTTTCCATATGGCAGAAAAAGAGCATATTAGCTGTTGGAGAAAAGGGGAAAGAATCTATGACTTACACAACACAAGAAGCTGCTCATCGTTCTTGATAGCTCTACAAGAAACAGATGTCACTATAGTGACTTGCTGCCAGGGAGAGTGAGAGGAATTCTAGGAAAACAAATTAGATAACAGCTTGTTGTGTTCACACAAGTGTGCTAATGAATCATGTGATAAGCCACATGTTAATTACTAATGAATGGAACAAATGATTACTTCTTGTGGGAATGATAGCTTTGATTGAAATACTTCATGTCTAACAGTCTCAGTCAACTTCATGTGTGCTTTCTGGATGCTGAGGGGAAAAGGTACTTCGCAGCTGTTTTTAAATACAACTGGACTTTCTCTGAAAACTACCTCTTAAATTGTTGGTCTGATTCACTACCAAATTTTATGAGTTTCATATTGGCATCAGAGATTTCCTAATGTTACATAGATGGAAATCTGGATAAGAGGCAAAGCAATACTAAAGAGTCTATAAAACCTCAGAATTTAGACAAACATGAATTAGTAAAACAAGATGGAGATGTTTAATAGTAGAAATAGATGGAAGAGGATTGTAAAAATATTTTCAATAATCACCACAAAAATAATGGACTTTAAGATTTTTTTTTTCTCTCTCTCAAAGGAAAGTTAGGAAATGTGATGATAGGTAGACAGATTTTTTTCCTTTAAAGTTGTAATTTAAAAATATAAGTCATTTCCTTCATTTTATTTCTTTCATCTTTGTTATATCTATCAAAATTGACAATCTCTCCCTCAGTCACATAGCTCTCCCCAAAAAGGAGCATTTTGCATATGATTCCATTGTTGCTACTATTTCTCCAAAATATTCCTCTCCCTTAGTAAATCATGTTCCTTTAATCTGGTTTGGTGGTGCCAGACCATATATTTATTATATTTTTTTGGATTACCTCTTGGATTCTTTACATCTGTGAAGCACTCTCTTGTTAACAAGCCCTGAGTATGATTAAAGGAACTATGGGTACTTGCAAGGAATGCAGAAATTCTGGCTTCAGTTTCCAGTTATAGTTTCATTCTGCAGTCACACTTGTTATTTACCATGTTTCTGGAATGTTACATAAGAGATGATATGTTCTTTTAAAAGGATCTTGGGCTGACATATCTTATCCATGTGAAAATCACCAAGGTAAGGAAAATGATGAGGGGCTTACTGCATTTCCTAAGAGCCGCCTTCCCCTGTTCCTTCAGATGAATGGCAGTTACTTTTTATAAGATCTGACAGCAACTACCTCTCTTTCTTGTCTCCTTTCTCCATTCCTTCTACTGTCACACAGTTGAGCTTGACCACCTAGTCCCCATACCCAGGCCATGGGCCATAAACACTGAGATATGACCCTGTGTTTTCTAGTCTGGCCTGAATTGTTGTTATTTCCTTCAGTGAGAAAAATCCAAACCCACACACCATTGGCAATTTGGCCAAACTTATTGAGGCCTGGTCTTTTTGAGTGTTTCAGGCTACACACAGGCTTAATAATGAAACAATTCCTGGCTTGATCCCTGGCTTCAAAGATTAAAGATTCAGTCTTCCTAGGATGCATCCCATTCTCAGTCCTTTCCCCTTGATTTATGTTCCCAAATGCCCACTATATCTTTCAAAGCATGTGTTTTCACCATCTTGCATTTGGAAATTGTCAAATTTTACAATTTTCAATCCATCCAACATACTGCTGCCTGAGTTACCTTTATAAAGTACAGATCTTATTTTTTCTGATTATGGGACTTTCCAACTCAAAGTCCATCTGAGTGGTTCTCCCTGTAAACCCTCTACTTGGGCTGGTATGACATGACACAGGCATACCTCAGAAATATTGAGGGTCCAGTTCCAGACCACTGCAATAAAGTGAATATTGCAATAAAGCAAGTCATACAAATTTTTGGTTTCCCAGTGTACATAAAAGTTATGTTTACACTATACTGTAGTCTATTAAGTGTGCAATAGCATTATGTCTAATAAAACCATGTACATACCTTAGTTAAAAAATGATTTATTGCTTAAAAAAATACTATCATCTGACAACACAGGGTTGCCACAAACCTTCAATTTGTAAAACTGCAATAACTGTGAAGCACAATAAAACGAGGTATGTCTGTGTGTTATAGCTATGGTAGATCTTCTCTTTATTGTCCCAACCAGGACACGTTTAAGAGAAAAGCAGGCACTATCAATTATTACAAGAAAATAGGTACAAATCTAGGTTTGCAGTCATGCTAACTATAGGCCACTCTACTCCCCATGATCTCCCCACCATTCCACAGCCAGGCATTTTAGCTTCCCCAGTAGTTTCTCTTTTTCCTCAAAACAGTAATTATGATTGCTAATATTAATGTAGTAACTGGTTGCATCCTCATAACAAGTCTGAAACAAGTGTTCTTATTATCCCTTGTACCTCTGAGGCAACTGAGGCACAGAGAACCTATGTAATTGGTTAATCAGTGATAATTCTGGGAGAGCCTGTGTTCAAACGGACACGGGACTGGCTCCAGAACCCTTGCCTCTGAATGTTACTCTATGCTGTTTTCCTGCAGTGTTTTTTCTTTTATTTACTTCCTAAATTCCCATTCTTTAGGAAGAATAACATAGTATTTGAGAGAAGAAGCCTTGAAGTCAGACTCCCTGGGTTCTAGTTTGGGCTCTACCACATAGTTGGCCTTGGGTAAGTTACTCAATTTTTCTATGACTCAGTTTACTCAGTTGTAAAAAAAAAAGGATCATTGTAGCACTATTTTAAGAGTCATTGTGATGAATACCTGAGTTAAACCATGTAAAGATTTGAGTATATAGTAAGCTCATGAAGAGTAGTTTCTATTAATAAAATGCTACCACTTCCTCAAAGAACTTTCCTTTGCCCATTGTCATAACACTTTGTTTTCTTGCTCTGAACGCTGGAGAATCACTCACCGGAGAAACACTTAAAGACTTCTGATGCAGTCCAGATTTAGTAACAGAATTTCTGGTGATGGGACTGGCCATCACTATCTTTTAAAACCTTACCAGTTGATTCAAATGTGCAGCCAGTGTTGAGAAAACTGCATTAAAGCTTTTCTGATATGAAAAACCTTTGTGCATATGTTTCTCTTTTCACA
The DNA here is from genome assembly GCF_963924675.1 of Phocoena phocoena. Classification (NCBI taxonomy): domain Eukaryota; kingdom Metazoa; phylum Chordata; class Mammalia; order Artiodactyla; family Phocoenidae; genus Phocoena; species Phocoena phocoena. Next base: position 106,552,018 of record NC_089222.1, read on the forward strand.
AATTTCAAGCTCCTTGATTGCAAATGCTGCATCAAATTCGTCTTTGTATTTCCAGTGGCATGATGCCTTATATATAGTTGGCACAAAAAATTATTAATTCCTTTGAATTAAGAAGACATCTCCCAAATATGCTCACTGTTACAGGATAAGGGGGAAAATCTTTTTGCCATCACTAATGAACTCAATACATGTCTTAATCAGAGGTTGGCAGGATCCCGGTAAAACGGTTTGGATGGGAAAGTGGCAAGAATGTGGTGATAAAGTGAAATACCTAGTTGTTAATTTAAAACTAACAGCCCGCAAACTTGGCTATGCTTTATAATCACCTGGGAAGATTTTTACCAAAAAAATTTGAGGCCCCTCTGTTCCCAAGGAGATTCCAATGTTTAATCAAGTTTGAGAAATACTGACTTAGATGGGTCACAACAGACTCGGGACCTGCTTCCTTTTACCCCAAGATCTGAAAGTCAGCTTCTGCAGTTTGCAGTTAGGTACATGAGAATGAAAAGAACAGAGAACATCCTCATGTGTAAATGTATTTAGATATGTAAAAGAAGAAATAATATCAAGATGGGGAAACATGTACCCATGCATGTGCAGACACAGACACATACGCTTATCTGTTTTAAAGTCACCCTCCACTATAAGCGTATGGTGTGAAAGGTAGTATCAGTCCATAAAGACAGTATGTCCAAGACACTGTTATTTGTGAGATAATTCTTTTTTTGTGAAGACGTCAAGGAGATAGCTTTGCCAAACAACCGTCAAATATGCAGAGTCATTTTTAAGAAGGACACTGGGTCTCACTGTTTAGTGATCTGGACCTAATCTAGACGATTATAACTTGTCACCTTACAGTTACCATATCTAGTGTTGTTAAGTACTAGCACCGTTTTGCCATGTTTCAATCACAATTAATTGTCAGGTGGAAAGATTTTACATTATAATATTGGCCTGTTCAATACTCTTTAATATTTTAACAAATAATAGGGAATAAAAGATTAAAGGAGCAATACTCTGTAAAACAAGAATATGAATGCTTGTTCTATGATGCACATATTGTTATCATATTACATATTATTTCAAACTGAGATAAAACAGTGCTCATACTATATTAATTACGTCCTTTTAAAATTTTGTAAACTTTTTTCACTTTTCTCCTTCACTCCCCTTTGAGAATCTTATTTCAACTTTTCTTGCCCTATTTTGATTTTTTAAAAAAATTCTGTTGTGAAGAATAGAGGGGTGAAGGGTAGTCTCCAAAATAACTTAAGTGATGAGATAGAGTACAAAAGAAATATTTGAAGCCAGATAAAGCAGATGCATAGTGGGATATTCTCATCATATTATCCGTCTACCATGAGCAGGTAAAAAAGAGTAAAGCATGATTCATAATCAGTTTCCCAAAGTCAGCTGCAGTATTTTAAACAAAAAAGATTTAAACAAAAAAGCCACTATTTCTGATTATTATTCCTTCCTCTGTTTGTCCCAAAGAACTTACACTGTTTTAGTCCCTATTTAAAATTTCTAGGTGTTATACTAAATTATTAAATGATAAACCCCTTGAGAGAACATATCTTAATTGTTGCTGGATTTTTTGCATTTCCCAACAGGGTGATTTATACATGCTATGTGTTCAATAAGTATTTTATTGAACTGAAGTGTAAAGCAGTTTTTAAAGACTGCCACATTCTGACCTTTTATTAAAGCAGTGTAAATTAAAATGTGGCCCGTGGATGGGTAGCATCGGCATAGCTGTGAGGCTGTTAGAAACACAACTTCTCAAGTCCTACATAAGGCCTGCTGAATCAGAATCTCTGGGCCCAGGAACCCATGTTTAACTAGCTCTCAAGGCGATCTTTATGTCCTCTAAAGTGAGAGGATTGTTTGACAATGTATTTCACATCAATTTCTTAAGAAAATAGGTAAGGCATATTATATCTGCCAATTACCCCAAAGCTGGCAGTGATGACCAACAGACCCAGCATTATTTGGGGGGGGTGGTGAATTAAATTTCTACAAACTAGAATAACTGATGTATCTAACAGGATAATATTAAATAGATAAATATAGGCCATTATACCTTAACCTATACTTATTTAACATCAACTATATATCAAATACTATGCCTAATAATGGAATGGATACAAATATATTTTCTGCTTTCAAGGAGGAATATTTAGGCTAAAGAGATAGTTATCTACACAAATAATTTAAAGCACAGTGAAGTAAGTGTGCCAACTACTTAGTGATTGTCTCCCAGTCTTAACACCCACCACCATATGAGTCTTTGTTAATACTTGGGCTGGGATGCCACAAACAACATTTTTGGGTTGGCAGCTGGCTCCCTGTTAAACTCTGAGTGGGATGCTAAAGAAAGGCTGAAAAGCTAGAAAAAGAAAAAAGGGACTTGCTGTTTCCTCTTTGCTCCCATTGGCTTTCTACTGCAGTCAGCGTCTTTCCAGCTTCACTACTTCACCCTACAGCAGTAGTTTGTTCCAATAGCTGAATCCAGTTTGCAGTTTTTTTGAATACTTTTAGAACCAGCCTCTTCTGCCGCTCTTCAGAAACACCAGAGTCGGTGGACTAGTGCCCTCTCCTCACAGGTCTGAATTGCAGTGGCTCGAAGTCCCTTTTCTGAGCTAAGAACCAGCGCCAGCTCAGAGGCTTGTCATCAGATCTTCTAAGTTTTAATAATTCCACCATCTTCTGTCTGTTTCTCTAGCCCTACAGGTAGTTGCTGTTTCCTGCCGTTGCTACCTCTGCGATAAGTTAGTGCTCCGTTTTTACCTTTGTACCTTTATCAACTTTAAACCTATTAACCATTCTTTATGTTATCTCTGTTAGAATAACTGGTGAGTTTTCTGTCTCCTCACTGGACATTAACCAATATAATAAATGATAGTAGATAGTGACTATGAAGTGGTGAAACAAAAAAAATCCCTAAACTATTTAAGTCAGGGACTATAGGTAATTGAATTACATTCTAAGACTCACCACAACCAAACTTTTGGCCAGTTGAGAAGAAACCACTGTCAGGTCTGACCTCATTTTGGAAATGGCTTTTTTTTTTTTTTGCCAAATGTAGAAAACACCTGCATTGGGGAACTATGTATTTGATATTATTGTATGGTGACATTCTTCAATTGGAAATGTCATTGAATTAGATGGCTTTTTACATTGGAGTTCTATGATAATGGTATTCGTGTAGTAATTTTATTATGCCCTTTTCCAATGAGAAAAGTGTTTCCTGAAATGTGTAGAACATGCAAAAGGAAGTAAGGTAAAGGACTGCATGGACTGAATGTTTATGTCCCCACAAAATTCATATGTTGAAACCTAATCCCTGATGTGAGGTTGTGATGGTATTGGTAGGTGGGGCTTTGGGGAGGTAATTAGGGTGGAGCCCTTGAGGGTGGAGCCCTCATCTATGAGATTAGTGTGCTTATAAAAGAGACTCCAGAGAGCACATTCACACCTTCTACCAGGTGAGGACAAAGCAAGAAGACAGCCATCTTTGAACCAGGAAGCAGGTTCTTACCAGACGTTGAATCTACCAGCACCTTGATCTCTGACTTCCCAGCCTCCAGAACTGTGAGAAACAAATTTCTTTTTTTTTAAATTTCTTTTTTATTGAAGTATAGTTGATGTACAATGTGTTAATTTCTGCTATACAGCAAAGTGACTAAGTTTTATACATATATACATCCTTTTTTATATTCTTTTCCATTATGGTTTATCCTAGGATATTGAATATAGTTCCCTGTGCTATACAGTAGGACCTTGTTGTATAAATTTCTGTTCTTTATAAGCCACTCGATCTGTGGTAATTTGCCAAAGCAGCCTGAATGGAGTAAGACAGGGAGTAAGGTCAGAGTTAGAGAAGGGCATTAGAACATGTGCTTGTCCGAAGGCTGCATAGGTGGTCAGGTACTGGAGCAGGGTGATGTATTAAGAAAGTAATTGTAAAGAACTTGGGCAAATAGGCTGGAAAAAAAATCCCTCCTATCCTTGGACCCTTCGATCTTAGTAATAAGCAAGGTCAAAAACCCCTGCAGCTGAGGTTTTGTCCTTGTCTCAGGTTTCATAGACCACATTTGAAATGCTCTGTTCCAGAACAGCATGTACACATGAAAAGTGCTTATCTGTGAGATGGTTACTTTTTCAATCTTGTTTTTTTCCTTTTTTTTTTTTAAAGTTTGCTAAGATAGTTGCAGTAAATTTGAAACTTTATGTTATATTGGAACATGATACAAAATTCTATTGACATTTCTAACAAAAATATTAGAAAATTTTTTACAATATCATCATCAGCCACGACAACAGCACAGCTTATTGGAATACATCCCTTTAAAAATGTACCCAAACCTAATAAATAGGCAGCAGCAAGAATTCTTAGTGTTTACAAGGTATTAGAAACACACGAATGCCAATTTCTGTAAATGATGTGAAAAGAACAATCTTATATAAGATTGGCAAGTGTGCTAGGATTAATTAGACAAATCTGCCAAGTTTTAGACATAGAATTTTGTAGACTTCACATGTAAATGTATTACAAAGGGTGTAATGGGAATTGTACTATTTTTTTGCTTTTACTTAGTGCTGAAAGATGTATATTTAAATGTGAGGGGGACAGTCATCTCAATTCTTTGTTTATAATATGGCAAATATCCCATTATTTAGAATATCCAGATGCTTAATTTCACTTAGGCTGTAATGTTTAGTTAGTTAACTAACCTTTCATTTCGTATCTCAATGTTTTAGCTTCCTAAATATATAAGCAAAGCATGGAGGCAAAGTTTTAGTTTTCCAAAAATTCTAGTGTATAGGTGAAGTTGTACTACATACTACATTTTATATAAGAAATTGTAAAATTCCTATTGTGGCAGGACGTTGGATAGAATTTCCTACATATTGAATATTTACTGACATGTATCTCATTTTTAATCAGTCAAGACTTCTGACCAATGAGAATAGGTACAGGAGTATTTCATTTGTAACATGAAAATGTAATGTTCAGAGGGAAAATTTCAAGGGACAAGATTGAATATTTTCCCTAATGGTTCTTAAAGACTGCCTAATAAATATATTAGGATTAAATCCAATCTTTTCCAGTGTACTTGGAAGGGTAACACACATTTTAAAGGTTCACTGAAATGATGTCATATGGGCTACGATAAGATTCATTTATCATTATTTTCATTGTAGAAGACTTGTGATACTGAGATGTCTCCGCCTGTAGGTGAAGATCTGGAGTGAACAATTTTATACTTAGATACACGTTTTGGCTATATTGATCATTTTACTCTATTTCATTCCCAGTAGTTCTAGAGCTTAAACCACAGTGCTAAGTGAGAAACTTTTAAAATCTCTTATGTCAAAGAGGCATAACTTGATAAAGTCTGTGTTAGAAATGGAAGTATACTCTGGTGAATCTGACTTCAAATATCTATTCTCCTAAGACAATATGAGTATTAAAAAAATGGATTGTTTTTCACTTTTTGATGGCTTCTGATTACAAAAGTACCAAATATGTTTACTTCTCAATGGGAGATCTGGTTTCCATGGGGACCAAACCAACCTCATCTGCTGTTTTGCAGACCATGCTCCATGCACCACCTCCACTTTGGCAGGACTAGAGAGTGGCTGAACACAGCTACCCTGGCAAGTATGCACAGCCCTCTATAGAGTTTCTCCCACATTTTCCACCCGCTTCCAACAACAGAGCCCAGGAGGGGACTTCAAGGATGTGCAGCTTTCCTCCCACTTTCAAGTTGCATCACTTGTGATGCTCTTTGAAACTGGAACATCCTACATGATGATGATAAACATCCGCCATGTGTCACAATGTTTCTTCAAGTTAAGTGTCAAATTATCTGGCAATATAAATAGGTTCCTATTTTTTTTATTGTTGTAATGCCTTTATTACAGATTCTGCACAGATCAATGGTATTTCTTACACAGATTGATCAAATATCTATCATATACTGGCAATTTGCCCTAGTTGATATATATTTAGTACTGATTCAGGTGTTCATCTTACACTTAATAGAGCTTGCTCTATGCCAAACATTGTTCTAAGCCTGGGGGATATAGAGATGAGGAAGACAGATTCTTACTCTCAATAGCTTAGAATCTAGAGGAGAAATAAGAATCACCAGAAGCAGTATTTGTAAATCACTGTGGTAAGTTTAATGGTATGATATTTGCACTGAAAGATATGGGATCACAGCAGGGACCCCAATCTCATCCTGTGACATTAAGAAAGTCAAAGGGTGACTTCCTGAGGGGCTGGCTTAAAGAATGAAGATAAATTAGATGGTGAAGAAGTAGCAGCTTGAAGCAGTAAATGAAAGTAAGAAAGAGCTGCTTCTGGCTTACGAGCCAGAGGCAATTTTGTGCTTGACCACAACCTGTGAGGTGGGAAATAGTAAAGCAGTGAGCTGAAGTCAGGTTATCAGTTTCCCTATGACACGTTAGAAACTATGGATTTTCTCCAAAGCCATTGAAGAAGTATAGAGAGAATACATAAGGAGGACCATTGGTCAGTTGTGTGTTTTTGAGTAATTATTCACGAGACCCTGTGAAATATGTGTTTGAAGAAAATGAGATGTTTAAATAAATGACTAAATGGTCACTTTTTTTTTCTGGACCAAAACATAGCCCTCATGAATTTTAAAGCCAAAAACCTTTAACATCGAAAATTCAAAATTTCACTGAATGCAGTTCACGTGTTGTCATTAAAATTGATGCGTTAACGTTTTTACTTATTTCTACTTAGATTAGAAAAGAGAAGAATGGGGGGAGGATGGGATACTAGCAAGCCTGCAGACATGTAAATGGCTGCAAGAGAGGGAGTCAGTCAGCCTTGGGTCACTGGCATACACTGGAGCAATGGGCGAGAGGTACAGGGAGTCAAGAATATTCTCAAAATTTGAGCTTTCCTTTGGATTATCAAAAAATATAGTGAGTTTCTCACTATCAGAAGTAGAAAGCCAGAAGCCTAAAGATTTTAAGGCACTCAGAGATTCCTACTTCAATTACTTTATTTTACAAAAGTGCAAAGAAAGGCCAAACAGGTAAAATGATTTGACTAAATTAGACAAGGATTTCCAATTGCCCTTTGTTCACCGTTCTTTCTACTCAGTTGTACAAAGTATAGGATCAACACAGATGATATTAAAAAGTATTGGGTATTGTGAGTAACTATGAATTATATGATTTATGTGGTCCTATCCTAGTCTAACAGTCCATCATTTCTTTTTTTGAAGATGTTCCATTTTAACAGGTTTGAAAGAAAATGTTAGCAAATGAATTGAAACCTTCTGACTTCTCTCCAGTCAAAATTAATTCATTTGAAATAACCCCATTTTCTTCTGTTATCTTATTCCCATTACTTTTTTACATTACACTGTTATTACCTTGTTGAAAGTTTAGAGTTCTGTTTAGTAAACACGTATGGAGGGGCCGTATTGATAAGATACTTTCTCTATCTAGAGGAGGGTGCAGCCAGTTGTGTGATCATATATCATTAAAATAACAAGTTTGATTCTTTAGGAAATTCACTTTAGATCATTCTGCTTGTCGTTTACAGCAATGTTTTGTAATAATGCAAGTAACAATGCAAGGAGCAATATTAACTTAAAACATGAAGCCATTCATTACAAGAAAAAAACCCATGATGCATGAAAATATTTGTTTCTTGAAAACTAAAAAATATCTGGTAAGATGAAAAACCAAAGATTGTGAATAGTTTAAGAAAGAGTCTTAAGAAGTATTTTGGCAAATACCATTAGCATATTAAATGAAAAGGTAAAGCATTTGTCTTTCATCCAGAACAGTAATAACTATTATTCAATATTTCAAGTTACAAAATGTGTGGACATTTGTGTCTGTGTGGGTGCCATCCAGTTCAATCTTGGGCAATTGAAATGGCTAAATAACACCCATATGGCAAACAGCTTGGTATGCCCAGTAAGAAGGAAAAGGTGTTGGCAGGAAATCTGTGAAGGAGGCATTATTATTTTCACTCCTAGAGGTAATGGAAATGTCCAGCTTCCAGGGCTTTTTTTCTTTTCTGTAGTTTTTTTTCTTTTTCCTTCCTTTCTTTCTTTTTGTTCATATGTTAGACTTTGGCTGGGTTTTCATAGAATGGAATATTTTTCAATATTAAATGCTCATGCCCAGAAAAAATTATACAGTTAGTTGCCTTGAAGGGTGATGGAAGACAACCTATATATTTAGTTTCTATAACAAGAATCAGGTGCATTCAACATAGATGGAAAAACATAAAAAATGATTTCTATCTGACAGAAATTTGCATTCTTTATAGGGTAGCATGACATGTGAAGCAAAGATAATTCAATAATAATAATTAATTGTATTAACAGTTAAGATCTACTGAATATCTATTATCTCCCAGGGCCCTTTTTAGTAATTTCCATATATTGTTCAATGGATTTCATTTCATTCCCACCATATGTCTATGAAACTATCATTATGACGATGCTGATTTTGCAGGTGTAGGACCTGAAGAACTGAGAGGTTAATTTAAACCACTGAGTGTGGAGTCAGGAATCCAATCCATGCAGTCATGTTCCACAGCCCTACTTGTCACTACAGTGGTATGATGCCTTTAGATAGTAAGATATCAATTTTTAATATTTTTGCAACATTTCACAAGTTGTGGGACTAGAGAAGACATTTAAGACCATGATGTTTGTAATGGATATGGGGAAGAGCTCAGAATCTGGAGTCAGGAGGACACAGCTTCAAATCTCCATTCTGCCAGTCTTAGGAAGTACTTACCTTCTGTAAGCCTCACCTTCTTCATCTTTAAAATGGCAACATCATTTCCCACATAGTGTTGTTTTGAGGATTAAATCAAACTATAAGTGTAATGGATTTACCTAATTGCTGTCATATAGTGTGCTTTCAGTGAACTGTTATTTTTTTTTAAAGCAAAGATCTAGTGTCTATAGGGAATATATCATGCAGACCAGTTATCTTCATTCAAGAAGAATGAAGTTTCAAGTATCAAATAATTTTTGAAGATTATATTTCTGAATTAGAAGATAAGCATTAAAAATAGTTTCCTTTTTTGTCTCATTTTGGAAATCAGTAGTATTATATACTTAATTCTGGTGCAATATAATAATTTTAATTTTGAATTTGAGTTTAGAAACTTCAAACTGATGCATATCAAAAGTAAAAATTGAATTTTTTGTCTGTGTTACATAAAGCAATGATTTTAACACACAACTTGAGATTACTAACATCGGGGACATTAAATATTATACCCATGCCATGGGCTTCCCTGGTGGCGCGGTGATTGGGGGTCCGCCTGCCGATGCAGGGGGTGCGGGTTCGTGCCCCTGTCCGGGAGGATCCCACGTTCCGCGAAGCGGCTGGGCCCGTGATCTGTGGCCACTGGGCCTGCGCGTCTGTAGCCTGTGCTCCGCGGTGGGAAAGGCCACAGCAGTGAGAGGCCCGCGTACCGCAAAAAAAAAAAAAAAAAAAAAAAAAAAAATTATACCCATGCCAAAGCGGTAACTGTTTTTTGAGGTTTTACATGGACTTTTCAATAGAACTGTTTTTTTTGTTTTTTCTTTAAATTATATGTACCTTCCTAGAAATGTTTCTTAGTAATTACCATAGAGGGTGATGTGGAAGACAATATTTATGTTTTCTTTTTATATAACAGAAATCAAAACTTTAAAATCTCACAGAAAATTTAGCTAAACAGTTAATTTTTAACATGTTTTGAAATATAACATCCCTAAAACAGTACACCTTTGAAGAAGAATAATACCCTTATTGAAAATTAGTCAAAACACATGACACAAAAACATCTTAAAACATTTTCTTATTATATTTCTAAATGTACTTTTAGATATTTTTAAAAAGCACATTCAGACTGGATTAGGTAATGATGTCTATAATACAAGAGTATCTGCTAAAAATGTATCTAAAAGAGATGAAGCATTATATTTAGTGAGGATAGTCTGTCATAGGCAGTTGAACACAAACCAATTTAAGGTAGATATTCCATAAATATGTTAAAGAAATAAAAATCTGATGGAGAGCTGATACATTACATAAACAGAAAAAAATACTACATTTTTGCTTTAATAGAGGTTAGACTTTTTATGTACTTTACACTTACACAAAATAAACTATTGCTTAGATCTAAACATTTAAGGATCTTTACTTCTAAAGACCAAAATTGTAGGACTTTCAGAATTATCTACCTTTTGACATAGACTTGGAAACTTCAAATAACTTGCAGTTCCAATTCTGTGGCAACAAGGGAAACATCACCACTCTCAGAAGTATCAATATTATTTAACTCATCTTTTGGACACACAGAGGAGCAGCCTAGGATGTGGTTTGAGACAGCTGGATCCCATGTGCCTGGATTTCAGTGCCTTGATTTATCACTGGGGTAGATGAGCCTTACCTTGAAATGCAGGCAGAATAGTCTCTTCACTCAGTGTGCAGAAGGCTAGGTGGCAGGGCTGAAATCAATATTCACACATGGCCTGTGAAATCGAATTGATTCAAAGTTTTCCCTTTGTGATATTAGCAATGGTAAAGGATGAATTATCAAGCTCCATGACCACTTGGAATTCATGAATTTCAAATTAAAATTTGAGTCTTCTTTAGTAAAAAAAAAAAAAAAAAAATGTTTGGCATACTATGGAGTTCTCCATCTGGGGTGCATGGAAAGACTTCAGGGGACCAAGGGTCCTGGGACCACGGTGAGATTGTATGCTGTTCCATGTGTATGTGCATTTTTCTATAAAGAGGACTCTTAACTTCTATACTTCTATTACATTCTCAAGAGGATCTATGGAATAAAAAGTAAGAATCATCACATTGAGAGAAAAGGAGCTCCAAACTATCATCTCATGTTTTAAAGAAGCCAGGAAGAATTGACTTAAGTTTAAATTTTGTGTCAAAAAAATTGTTTTGTACAGTCTCTCTAAACAGTACTCAGAAAAGCCCTGATGAGGCAATCAGGGAACTATCCTTATTTTGATGGATGACCTGATACTGAGAGAACTATGCCCGAGAATCTGAAATACATAATCAGAGGGAGGGGTAAAATTTAGAGAGTGAAAAAATCTTAAACATCTATTCAGTAAGCATTGTGTACCAGGCACTGAGCTAGGCACATCACATACATGAATATACAGGAATCAAGCATCACTTGGCAGTTAGCAACATTTTTCTCAATTGACAGATTACAAAAGGAAACAAAAGGTAAGAAGCTTGATCAAGTTAACACAAATGGTAAGAGGGAGATCTGAAGTCCTTACCTAAGTCTAACTAGTCTGTAGTGTTTCTTATATGTCATTATTTTGCGTGTGCGTTTAAAATCTTAGCTTCTGTAGGTAAAAAATGTTAGGAATTTTGATTTATTCACCAGTATTTAGGATTAAGTTTGGTGCCTAGAACAAAATAGGAACTAATTGTAAAATGAATGCATCTAGGCCAAACTACCATTTAATTAAAAAAAATATGAGAACAAGAGAGGAAAAATATCTTCTTAAAAGCCATTCACCTACTTAGTGGCAAAAGTCATGGATGCCAATATCCTGACTCCTAGATAAAGATTTTGTCTACCACATATGAGTAGTAAAGCCCATTCCAGAGCACCTCTCTATCCTTGGATCAGTACTGGATCTCTGAAGTAGATGACCTTTCCTAAATGATTCTAAATAATTGCACTCAAGAAACAGTTAAATTAACACTATATCCTTAACAAGTTTTCACTCTGTGCTTAAAAACAATCTGTTCTTGGGGAGACCTTCAAGATGGCAGAGGAGTAAGACATGGAGATTACCTTCCTCCCCACAAATACATCAGAAATACATCTACATGTGGAACAGCTCCTACAGATCACCTACTGAATGCTGGCAGGAGACCTCAGACTTCCCAAAAGATGCCCTCAGGTGACCTACACGCAGAGGCAGGGCCAATCCAAAGCTGAACCTCAGGAGCTGTGCGAACAAAGAAGAGGAAGGGAAATCTCTCCCAGCAGCCTCAGGAGCAGTGGATTAAATCTCAACAATCAACTTGATGTACCCTGCATCTCTGGAATACCTGAATAGACAACAAATCAACCCAATATTGAGGTGGTGGACTTTGGGAGCAACGTGGACTTGGGGTTTGCTTTCTGCATCTAATTTGTTTCTGGTTTTATGTTTTATTAGTTTAGTATTTAGAGTTTATCATTGGTAGATTTATTGATTTGGTTGCTCTCTTCCTTTTTTCATATATATGTATATTTCCTTTTTCTCTTTTAGTGAGTGTGTAGGTTTATGCTTCTTTGTGTGATTTTGTCTGTATAGCTTTGTTTTACCATTTGTCCTAGGGTTCTGTCTGTCCGTTTTCTTTTCCTTTTAGTTTTTTTTTGGTATAGTTTTTAGCGCTTGTTATCATTGGTGGATTTGTTCTTTTGGTTTGGTTGCTCTCTTCATTCTTTCATTTTTTTAAAATTACTTTTTAAAAATTTTAAAATAATTTTTAATTTTAATAACATTATTTTATTTTATATTTTTCTTTATTTCTTTCATTTTTTTCTCCCTTTTCTTCTGACCATGTGGCTGACAGGGTCTTGGTGCTCTGGCCGGGTGTTAGGCCTGTGCCTCTGAGGTGGGAGAGTTGAGTTCAGGACATTGGTCCACCAGAGACTTCCTGGCCCCACATAATATCAGTCAGCGAGAGCTCTCCCAGAGATCTCTGTCTCAACACTATGACCCAGCTCCATTCAATAACCAGCAGCTTTCAGTGCTGGACACCCTATGCCAAACAACTAGCAAGAAAGGAACACAACCCCAACCGTTAGCAGACAGGCTGCCTGAAACCATAATAAGGTCACAGACACCCCAAAACACACCACCAGACTTGGTCCTGCCACAAGAAAGACCAGATCCAGCCTTACCCACCAGAACACAGGCACTAGTCCCCTTCACCAGGAAGCTTACACAACCCACTGAACCAACGTTAGCCACTGGGGGTGGATGTCAAAAACAACAGGAACTATGAACCTGCAGCCTGTGAAAAGGAGACTCCAAACACAGTAAGTTAAGCAAAATTAGAAGACAGAGAAACACACAGCAGATGAAGGAGCAAGGTAAAATCCCACCAGACCAAACAAATGAAGAGGAAACAGACAGTCTACCTGAAAAAAATTCAGAGTAATGATAGTAAAGATGATCCAAAATCTTGGAAATAGAATAGAGAAAATACAAGAAACATTTAACAAGAAATTAGAAGAACTAAAGAGCAAACAATGATGAACAACACAATAACTGAAATTATAAATTCTCTAGAAGGAATCAATAACTGAGGGGGAAGAACGGATAAGTGACCTGGAAGATAAAATAGTGGAAATAACTACCGCAGGGAAAAAAAAAAAAAAAAGAATGAAAGGAATTGAGGACAGTCTTAGAGACCTCTGGGACAACATTAAACTCACCAACATTTAAATTATAGGGGTCCCAGACAAGAAGAGAAAAAGAAAGGAACTGAGAAAGTATTTAAAGAGACTACAGGTGAAAACTTCCCAAATATGGGAAAGGATAGTCAATCAAGTCCAGTAGCACAAAGAGTCCCATACAGGATAAAACCAAGGAGAAACACGCCAAGACACACATTGATCAAACTATCAAAATTTAAATACAAAGAAAAAATATTAAAAGCAGCAAGGGAAAAACAACAAATAGCATACAAGGGAATCCCCATAAGGTTAATAGCTGATCTTTCAGTAGAAACTGCAAGCCAGAAGGGAGTGGCAGGACATATTTAAAGTGATGAAAGAGAAAAACCTACAACCAAGAATACTCTAACCAGCAAGGATCTCATTCAGATTTCATGGAGAAATTAAAACCTTTACAGACAAACAAGAGTTAAGAGAATTCAGCACCACCAAACCAGCTTTACATGCTAAAGGAACTTCTCTAGGCAGGAGATATGAGAAGGAAAACACCTACAATAACAAACCCAAAACACTTAAGACAATGGTAATAGGAACATACATATCGATAATTACCTTAAATGTAAATGGATTAAATGCTCCCACCAAAAGACACAGACTGGATGAATGGATACAAAAACAAAACCCATATATATGCTGCCTACAAGGGACAAAATTCAGACCTAGGAACACATACAGGCTGAAAGTGAGGGTATGGAAAATGATATTCCATGCAAAGGGTAATCAAAGAAACCTGGAGTAGCAATTCTCATATCAGACAAAATAGACTTTAAAATAAAGACTATTACAAGAGACAAAGAAGGACACTACCTAATGATCAAGGGATCAATCCAAGAAGATATAACAATTGTAAATATTTATGCACCCAACATAGGAGCACCTCAATACATAAGGCAAATGCTAACAGCTATAAAAGGGGAAATCAACATTAACACAGTCATAGTTGGGGACTTAAACCACCCACTTTTACCAATGGGCAGATCATCCAAATGAAAATAAATAAGGAAACACAAGCTTTAAATGATACATTAAACAAGATGGTCTTAAATGATATTTATAGGACATTCCATCAAAAACAACAGAATGTACTCTCTTCTCAAGTGCTCATGGAACATTCTCCAGGATATATCATATCTTGGGTCACAAATCAAGCCTTGGTAAATTTAAGAAAATTGAAATCGTATCAGGTATCTTTTCCAACACCACTAGGACACTAGATATCAATTAAAGGAAAAAAGCTGTAAAAAACCAAACACATGGAGGCTAAACAATATGCTACTTAATAACCAAGATATCACTGAAGAAATCAAGGAGAAAATCAAAAAATACCTAGAAACAAATGACAATGAAAACAAGACCACCCAAAATCTATGGGATGCAGCAATATCAGTCTAAGAGGGAAGTTTATAGCAATACAATCCTACCTCAAGAAACAAACAAAAAATCTCAAATAAACAACCTAACCTTACACCAAAAGCAATTAGAGGAAGAAGAACAAAAAAACCTCAACGTTAGCTGAAGGAAAGAGATCAGATCAGAGATAAATGAAGGAAACAATAGCAAATATCAATAAAACTAAAAGCTGGTTCTTTGAGAAGATAAACAAAATTGAGAAACCATTAGCCACACTCATCAAGAAAAAAGGGGAGAAGACTCAAATCAATAGAATTAGAAATGAAAAAGGAGAAGTAATAATTGACAGTGCAGGAATACAAAGGATCATGATAGACTGTTACAAGCAGCTATATGCCAATGAAATGGACAACCTGGAAGAACTGGACAAATTCTTAGAAAAGCACGACCTTCTGAGACTGAACCAGGAAGGAATAGAAAATATAAATAGATCAATCCCAAGCACTGAAATTGAGACTGTGATTAAAAATCTTCCAGAAAACAAAAGCTCAGGACCAGAGGGCTTCACAGGCAAATTATATCAAACATTTAGAGAAGAGCTAACACCTATCCTTCTCAAACTCTTCCAAAATATAACAGAGGGTGGAACACTCCCAAACTCATTCAATGAGGCCGCCATTACCCTGATACCAAAACCAGACAAAGATGTCACAAGGAAAGAAAACTACAGGCCAGTATCACTGATGATACTCAACAAAATAGTAGCAAACAGAATCCAACAGCACATTAAAAGGATCATACACCATGATCAAGTGGGGTTTATCACAGGAATGCAAGGATTCTTCATATAAGCAAATCAAACAATGTGATAAACCATCTTAACAAATTGAAGGAGAAAAAACATATGATCATCTCAATAGATGCAGAAAAAACTTTTGACAAAATTCAACACCCATTAATGATAAAAACCCTCCAGAAAGTAGGCATAGAGGGAACTTACCTCAATGTAATAAAGGCCATGTATGACAAACCCACAGCCAACATCGTTCTCAATGGTGAAAAACTGAAACCATTTCCTCTAAGATCAGGACCAAGACAAGGTTGTCCATTCTCACCACTATTATTCAACATAGTTTTGGAAGTTTTAGCCACAACAATCAGAGAAGAAAAAGAAATAAAAGGAATCCAAATCAGAAAAGAAGAAGTAAAGCTGTGACTGTTTGAAGATGACATGATACTATACATAGAGAATCCTAAAGATGCTACCAGAAAAACTGCTAGAGCTAATCAATGAATTTGGTAAAGTAGCAGGATACAAAATTAATGCACAGAAATCTCTTGCATTCCTATACAGTAGTGATGAAAAATCTGAAAAAGAAATTAAGGAAACACTCCCTTTTACCATTGCAACAAAAAGAATAAAATACCTAGGAATAAACCTACCTAAGGAGACAAAAGACCTGTATGCAGAAAACTATAAGACACTGATGAAAGAAATTAAAGATGATACAAATAGATGGAGAGATATACCATGTTCTTGGATGGGAAGAATCAACATTGTGAAAATGACTCTACTACCCAAAGCAATCTACAGATTCAATGCAATCCCTATCAAACTACCACTGGCATTTTTCACAGAGCTAGAACAAAACATTTCACAATTTGTATGGAAACACAAAAGACCCCAAATAGCCAAAGCAATCTTGAGAACGAAAAACGGAGCTGGAGGAATCAGGCTCCTGGACTTCATACTATACTACAAAGCTACAGTAATCAAGACAGTATGGTACTGGCACAAAAACAGAAATATAGATCAATGGAAGAGGATAGAAAGCCCAGAGATAAACCCATGCACATATGGTCACCTTAGTTTTGATAAAGGAGGCAAGAATATACAATGGAGAAAAGACAGCCTCTTCAATAAGTGGTGCTGGGAAAACTGGACAGCTACATGTAAAAGAATGAAATTAGAGCACTCCCTAACACCATACACAAAAATAAACTCAAAATGGATTAAAGACCTAAATGTAAGGAAAGACACTATCAAGCTCTTAGAGGAAAACATAGGCAGAACACTCTATGACATAAATCACAGCAGGATCCTTTTTGACCCACCTCCTAGAGAAATGGAAATAAAAACAAAAATAAACAAATGGGAGCTAATGAAACTTAGGTTCTTTGCACAGCAAAGGAAACGATAAGACGACAAGACAATCCTCAGAATGGGAGAAAATATTTGCAAATGAAGCAACTGACAAAGGATTAATCTCCAAAATTTACAAGCAGTTCATGCAGCTCAATATCAAAAAAAAATAAACAACCCAATCCAAATATAGATGGAAGAGCTGAATGGACTTTTCTCCAAAGAAGATATACAGATTGCCAACAAACACAGGAAAGGATGCTCAACATCACTAATCGTTGGAGAAATGCAGATCAGGACTGCAGTGAGGCATTGCCTCACACTGGTCTGAATGGCCATCATCAAAAAGTCTGTAAATGATAAGTGCTGGAGAGGGTGTAGAGAGAGGGGAACCCTCTTGCACTGTTGGTGAGAATGTACATTGATACAGCCACTGTGGAGAGCAGTGTGGAGGTTCCTTAAGAAACTAGAAATAGAGCTACCATGAACCCAGCAATACCACTACTGGGCATATACCCTGAGAAAACCATAATTTGAAAAGTGTCATGAACCAAAATGTTCATTGCAGCTCTATTTACAATAGCCAGGACATGGAAGCAACCTAGGTGTCTGTTGACAGGTGAGTGGATAGAGAAGATGTGGCACATATATACAGTGGAATATTACTCAGCCATAAAAAGAAACAAATTTGAGTTATTTGTAGTGAGGTGGATGGACCTAGAGTCTGTCGGAGAGAGTGAAGTAAGTCAGAAAGAGAAAAACAAATACCATATGCTAACACATATATATATGGAATCTAAAAAAAAAATGGTTCTGAAGAACATAGGGGTAGGACAGGAATAAAGACACTGACATAGAGAATGGACTTGAGGTTATGGGGAGGGGGAAGGGTAAGCTGGGACAAAGTGAGAGAGTGGCATGGACATATATACACCACCAAACGTAAAATAGATAGCTAGTGGGAAGCAGCCACATAGCACAGGGAGATCAGCTCGGTACTTTGTGACCACCTAGAGGGGTGGGATAGGGAGGGTGGGGGGGAGGGAGACGCAAGAGGGAGGAGATATGGGGATATATGTATATGTATAGCTGATTCAGTTTGTTATAAAGCCGAAACTAACAGACCATTATGAAGCAATTACACTCCAATAAAGATGTTAAAAAAAAACCAATTTGTTCTTAACTATGATATAGTTTCCTTCATCTGATATATTTTTCTAACATTTTTCTTTTGTCCTTCCGATCTAGAAAGGATCATATAATTCTTCACATCCAATTTTGTAAATACACCTTCACTATATCTCTAGCAAATAAAAGCAGACATGCCCCAAACTGATCTCTTTTCAGAACTGCCTTCCTGGCAATGTGATTTGTGCTGACCACAGAGTTCAGCCCTTGGTTTAATGTTGTCCCACTTGAACATTGTCTTGAAATTCTCAGTAAAATTTCATTTTGAAACGGGTTTCATGAATTATGTCGCCAGTCCTGCTTCTCCATTCTCTTCTTGCCAAACGTTACGAATCTGTTCTACTATATTCTTTATTTTTTGAAGGTCATCACCAATATCTGTCTCATTATACACTGTTGGAAACAAAGATTTATCTTCAGCTGTACTTTTCCTTGATCACCTCCATATCCAGTCATTTTCAGTCATGTCAAGTCTAACCTCACAAGGTGTCTTACAATGAATCCCTTTTGTCCTTTCCCACCGCATTTAATAGAAGAAAAAAAAAAACACAAAAACAAACTAAAAAAACTCTAAAAAACTCTAACTTGACTTGAAATTGGATCTCTGATGTTTATTGGTTGTAAGACTTCCAGCGAGTCAAGTAAGTTCTTCATTTTCTTCTTTATAAACTGAGGAGATTAAAACTGACCTGGCAGATTTAAGAACTAGAAATATAATTTGATACTTAGTAGAATACCTATTTTTAACTTAGAGAGGCTCTATTAAGACTTTAAATTTTAATTCTCTCCCAACTTCAAGCAATACTTAATCCTGATATCAGTTATCAGTGTATATTTCTGAGGACTATATTTCATCTACAAATCATTTATTCATTCCACACTGATTTAGTGTTCATTTCCAGGAGGATTTTTAAAAGAGTGTCTCCCCCAAAACTAAAACAAAAACTAGTGTCCTCCAAGTTTGTTTATATCAAGAAATGAGGCCAATGTTTCCTCCTTTTGAATCTGGGCAGTTATGGAATTTCTTCAATAAATAGAGTGGAAATGCCATCATGTGATTTATGAAGCTGGATCATAAAAGGGCATGTAGCTTTTAAATTGTTGGCTGGAATACTTTCTTCTGGAACCTTGAGCCACCATGCAAAACATCCAACAACCCAGGACCACCAGGCTGTGAAGAAGCCGAGCCCCATGGAGATGCCATGTGCCATTGCTCAGTCACAGCCCTGTTCTTCAAGTTATCCCATTCCAGGCACCAGACACGGAAGTGAGCAAGCTGCTAGGTGATTCCAGCCCTCAGAAGTAAAGTCATCCCAGGCTTCAAGTCGCACCTCCAGTGAGGTTCCAGATTACAAGGTGCAGGGACAAGCCACTCCCTCTGTGCGCTGTCTGAATTTCTGAGCTACAAAATCTATAAGCATAATGAAATGTTTCTTTGAAGCCATAGCTCAAGTTTGGATTCATTTGTTATATAACAATTGTAAGTGGAACAACTCAAAACTGCAAAAATAAAGGAAAGACATCCCAAGTATTATATATGTCCTGGACCCACTTTTCTTTCCAGCCTCAAGTCTGACAGCCCCTCATTCTATGGAGTAGCCCCAATCCTTTGGTAATCTCTTTGATTTCCAGCCTTACTTCTTTTATTTACACTGCTGTTGCTTGTTAGGAAGCTCTTCCTATGTTCTTCATTCTCTTAAGACTTAGTTCATACACAGTTCATACTGTTCACAAGCTACTTTCTCATTTAATCTTTCAATCGCTCCAGCTATATATAGAGTTTATTCTTCTGAATCGCGATAGGACTTTTTAACCTCACTTTGATACTTTAAGCAGTAACCAAGCATTATAATTATTCTTGTCTGTGTACACATTTAATCTTTCCTAAGACAGAACTTTCGTGTGATTTTATACCTTACCTATGATAAATAACCCTTTTTAGGTGGTCAGTGCCTCTCTAATAACCCAGCATTGCTCTGAATTAGAGCTGGGGCATTAAGGTAGTTCTAGTCTTGACAAGTTATTTAATAGCTACAGTATTTATAGAAGCCAAATCTTCCCTCAATGATTACCACGTTACTTCCTTTGTTCTTTTATCTTCCCTCATATATCCTTAATTGATCTCTGCAGCACAAATATTTATTTCATAATCATCCATTAATTCATTAGCCACCATTGATCTCAACTCCCTGTTTTGTCCTTTAGTTGTCCTAAAGATTCTCTAGACTGAGAACAATAGTTGATTTTACTACCTATACCTCCTGACATCAATAAGGTACAATTATCATTAACTTTTCATGAAATGGAAACAATATAAAACAAGACCACATAGGCCCCAAAGAACTATATTCTCTGAGGTACAGATTATGCTTTAAATTCTGAATTTTACTTTATTTAAGATACTGTTTATTCCCTACCTTTCAAAAATATTGAAACAGATTAATTTAATTTTAAAAATTACTTGTATTATAGTTAGCATGGGTTTTTCTCCCCTCTCTATGGGATATACATTTGGCTCTAGAAAGAGAGGCTGGAAGAGAAAGAAATTTGCATTTACTGTGTATGCCAGACACCGCTGAGAAAAATCATATTACTTAGTTCATTTGTTTACTACATTTTCTAAAGTAAGTTTCCTTCAATTGAAGGGAAAGAGATTGTTAGATAATGTCAGATGTTTTTGTGTCTAACCAAAATGTATCAAATACTGTTCAAAGAGCTGATTCAGACTATGTCTGTATACTGTAAAAAGGGTGGGCTAAATATATATATTTAATAACCCAGTAATTACTGACAGGTAGACAACCTTAAGAAAGAAGCCATATAATGAGTGTGGGATTAGGCCCTTAACTAGAGTCCTTGATACTTGCAGACATCCTGCAGCTCTCTGAATTCCCATCATGTTTTTAATCATAATTGCTTCCTTAGCACCCATCTGGACTGCTATCCACAGAGGCTTATAACTTCCAGGGAAGAATAAATAGGGAGACAAATGAATTCTTTGGAAGCTCCAGTTCTGCCTTGGTGCAGATTTCTCCATAATAAAATAATGGAGGGAAGCATTAAAAAAAAAAAAAAAAGATTTAACTGAAGCAAATATCCCAAAATAGATTATTTTCCACAAAGAGTCAGAATCAGTGGGTGCTAAATGTTCACTTGTTGGCTATAAAATCACTGGGGGAGAAATAACAATGCAATCACAGAATTAGTTTAACCCTACGAACTTAGATACAAAGAAAAAATGAAAAAAAACTTTTAAAAGACCATCTTAAAGAAGGCCACACAATTAAGATGTCATTCTCAGCACGTTTCCAGCTTCTCCGCTTTCTCTCAGGAAGGGGCT
Source organism: Phocoena phocoena (assembly GCF_963924675.1). Taxonomy (NCBI): domain Eukaryota; kingdom Metazoa; phylum Chordata; class Mammalia; order Artiodactyla; family Phocoenidae; genus Phocoena; species Phocoena phocoena. The sequence goes on from NC_089222.1 coordinate 106,573,546, forward strand.
CCATAGTGTCTATGGTTACCCTTTAAGGCATACCAATATGTGTTTCTGCTCATGAATTTTAGAGATTGAATATGTTGTTAAAAAGAGTTGCTGTAGTTTCATCATTTCTAGAATCTCCTGGGGCATTGTATACAGCTGCATTCAAAGAAAATGAACTGTTATAAACTTGATCATATTCATCCCTTGGGTTCATCTGATTACAAAATTGCCCAATGAGCTGTTACAGTGTTACAGTGTTTTAAACTAATTAGGTAACCCAGATATTGGGATTTCTTTCCTTTCTTGTTCTTCTTTTCTTTGCCTTTATAGTACATATTTCACCTTTCTCTAACAGTGTGAATATCTCGGTGTTTGTTGCGCTGCCAAAACAATCAAATCACATCCCTAAAATACACCTTTTCTCACAACCCTCTTCATGTGAGGGAGACGAATGGTGCGCATTTCTTTTGCCATTTTATTGATTCTGAATCAGAGCCATTAAATAGCAACACTATTCAATTCAGGAACTCAGAGAGCTACGTCTGACTATCAGATCATGCAATGTCCTAAATCAGTGGGTGACAATTCAAGAGTCCTTCAGGAAATAGTTATACTGAAGCAAAGAAACAGAGACACGTATTCAGTAAAAGAAATTGTCATGTAGAAGAACAAGTGAATTCTTTAGAAGGTGTATTTCTGCCTTGTTGCAAATTTCTCCCTAAAATCAAGGAGTGATGCATTAAAGAAAAAAAAAGAAAGAAAAAAAAAGAGCCATTCAGTGCTGCTGAGAGAGGATTCCACGTAGCATTGTTTTGGGACCCCAGCTTACCGCAGAGGGAAACTTTCACAATGTCCAGAACCCTCAATGTCCTACAAATGAAGTAAAAGGATGTCTTCAAATTCCAAATTCGTTGCAGCAGGAACCCGCTTAGGTGGCACCAACCTTGACTTCCAAATTGAACAGTGCGTCTACAAAAGGAAAAGTGGTGGCATCTTCATCACAAATCGGAAGAGAACCTGAAAGAAGCTTCTGCTGGCAGCTCATGCCATTGTTAGCATTGAAAACTCAGCTGATGTCAGTGTCATACCCTCCAGGAATATTGGCCAGCACGTTGTACTGATGTTTACTGCTGCCGTGGGAGCCACTCCCACTGCTGGCTGCTTCACTCCTGGAAGCTCGGCTAGATGGACCCAGAAAGACATTGCTTTGTGTGACACAGACTCTCCTCTGTGCTATGTGGACATCTCCATCCGAGCAACAGAAAGAGAGCTCCCTCAGTGGATCTGATGTGCAGGCCCGGGAAGCTCTGCACAAGCGCGGCACCATGTGCCCGTGAGCGGCCTTGAAAGGTCTTGCCTGATGTTTACTTCGGCAGGGATACTGAAAAGTTTGCTAAAATGGCTGTAACCAAGGAATAACGTCAGGGTAAATGGACCACTCCAGCTCCTGAGTTTACTGCTACCCAAGCTGAGGTTGCAGAGTGGCCTGAAGACAAAAAGTGCCCACTGTGCCTAGCCGGCAGTTTCCTGAAGATGGTGATTCCCAGCCCGCCAACAAAGACTGGTCGGCAGCCCCTACTGCTCAGGCCACTGAATGGGTAGGAACAACCCCTGGGTGGTCTTAACCTGCTCCTTAATCTTAAGAAATAGTGTTGAGAGAAAATAAACAGCTTTTTTGAAAAATGGATTCAACAATACACGTGGTATGGGCAGAATGTGTACCCCTAGAACGCATATGTTGAGGCCTTATCCCCATAATGTGACTGTAGTTGGAGATAGGTCTTTAGGGAGATAATTAAGTTTAAATGAGGTCATGAGGGTGGACTCTGACCCGTAGGACTGGTGTCCTTATAAGAAGAGAAAGAGACACCAGAGCTCATGCCCTTTTCCCACAAGAGCCAAGGGAAGAAGCCATATGAGGACACAGAAGGGACAGCTGTAAGCCAGGAAGACAGCTCTCACCAGAAGCCAACCCTGATCTTGGTTGGACTTCTGACCTCCGATCTGTGAGAAAATTAATTTCTGTCGTTTAAGTCATCCAGTCTGTGGTATTTTGTTATGACAGCTCTAGCAGAGTAATACAGCAATTGTCTCTAAGGAAATTATTCTACAGCAGAGCAAGAATGGTTTTCCTAATAAAAAAGAAATAGGTGGTGAGGGATAGAAGAAAATACATAGTTTCAAAATAAGTGAATAAAAGTGAAGTAAAAGCCAAAAAAGTTATATTCTTGCCAGGATAATAATAATAACAGAGTGCCATAAATCACTGTCTGTTTCACTCAGATCTGCAGTGAAGCCAAAGGGTTATGCTATTCACATGTCACAGAACTTTTCAGAACACAGCATACTTCTGTATTATCTTTTAAGTGCCTACAAATGACACTATCCTTTTCATTAGTGAACTTTGAGATGCTGCAATGGACAGTGTGAAGATGGCATAAAAGCTCACAGTACATTATGGGGCTGTCACTGGTTGAGAGAAGGGCTGTGCCTCAGAAGGCACAAGCCACCCAAAGGCGGTAGATAGACGGTCAGTTTATGATGTTACTTGGAACAGTGCTATCTTCAATGTCTTATCAGATGCCCAAGTGGATTTTTATGGAGGATTGAAAACATTACAATAAATTAGTGAGTGTGAGAGTTGCAAAATTGTGGAAAAGTAAGGAATATGGTTGCTAGAATCAGATCTAATAATATGCCACCTCAGTAGGGTGTATTTGACTTCATGGAAAAATGTCTTCTATATAAAGGAGATATCAAACAATTGAAATTATGAAAATCATGTTTGTGAAGTTCCCACTGGCATAATTCAGAGGGTACCTCAGCATTCTATTTCCTTGTTATATGTGTGTAGCCCAAGTGTCCCCAAGATCCTGAGCCTTTCCCTTGATTAGATATAAATCTCATTTCATGGAAGATGCAGCAGCCATCACAGTGCTGTGGATGATTGCTTAACAGGAGTGTTTTTCTATGCTTTCTCTACTACTTTGGATTCTCAGTTCTTTTCTACCTTCTTATTTCCTTCAGCTGCTCTTCTCTTTGCTTGTGGCTCCAGCTGCTGACATAATTGGGCAGCGACCATTTCTTCTATATTCACCAAAGTAAATCTAACATGAAAGTTCTGTGCAGAACAGAATTTTTATTGGAAATTTGGAAGTTACAGAGGAGAAATATCACCAACAAAAGAGGAAAACACATACAAACTGATATTTTTCTGTTGGCTGGTCTTGGAGCAGGGAATTTTCGCTGGCCTGCCTCACATGGCTGGGGTGTTTTTTGAAAGTCCTTTCTTGTCTCATCTCCTTTTCAACTTTCCCTGTGTTTAACTTATGCAGCAGCAGAAGGCAACTGCATAATCCCAATTATTTCATTTTGCAAAGCAATTTAGCTCTAATTTTGTTTTATGTTCTTTCATCACACTAGCCCTGAAACATATGTTTCAAAAATTATTATTCAGTAAAATTACTTTTTTGCTGTTCTGTCTTATGATTTCTAATAGATATCCACTACAATAATCAGGATACAAAACAGTTCCTTCCCCCCAAAACTCTTTTGTTCTATGCCTTTATAGACATGCCCTCGCCCATCCCTACACCCTGGCAATCATTCATCAGTTCTTCATCACTGTAGCTTTTTGAGAACATCATATAAATGCAATTGTAGATTATGTAACCTTTTGAGGCTGTTTTCTGTCACTCAGCATAATGCCTTGAAATTCATCCAAGTTGTTGGATATATCAATTATTTGAGCCTTTTTATTGCTGAATAACGTTCCATTGTATGGATGTACCATTGTTTCTCACGTGCTGAAGGACTTTTGAGTTGTTTCCTGTTTAAGTGACTATAAATAGGGCTGGTGTAAAATTTTGTATAGAGGTTTTTGAACGAGCATAGGTTTATATTTCTCTAAGGTTAAATACCCAGTATTAGGACTGGTGGGTTGCATGGTAAGTGCATGTTTAATTTAAAACAAAACAAAAACCTGCCAAACTTTTCCAAAGTAGCTGCATTATTATTATTATTATTTGCATTCCTACTGGTAATGTATGAAAGTTCCAGTTGCTCTGCAGCCTCAACTACACTTAGTATTGTCAGATTTTTTTTTTAGCCATTCTAATAGGTATGTAGTGGTATCTCATCATGGTTTTGTTTTATATTTCCCTAATAGCTAATGATATTGACCATTTTTTCACATGCTCATTATCCATCCTGTATCCTCTCTGATGAAGTATGTTTTCAAATTTTTGCCTATTGTTTTGTTTTTATTATTTTCTTTTGGCATTGCCTATTTTTAAAAATAGGCAAAAGTTTGTTCACTTTTGTAATAAGTTTTAGATATAAAATTTGTCCCATCCACAACGTTTTCTGAAGATTAATCTCCAAAGGACAGTGATTTTGAGATTTTCTCCCATTATTACTTTTTTTAAAAATATAAGCTCAGCAGAAATACCCTTTCCACTGGCCAAGCCTAAAGTCAGTACCTATGTTCATCATCTGTATCCCTTTATTTGTGCCATCTCTATCATGCCCCTTCAATTACATCTTTTCTTTTTGATAGTTTCAAAACCTTTTGCATGATCCATTCTTTCCTTTAATGTTAAAGTCTTTATATCTAATATAAAAAAGAAAATAATTTATGACTCCTCTCTAAATCACTGCCTCTCTGCTTCTCATCACTGCTATGCTTCTTGAAAAATGTTCTATATTTGCTGCCTTCTTCTGACAAATTTATGCAACTCAGACTTCGCTTTCATTATCATTCTGAAAACAATCTTAGAACAATCATCAGTGACCAGCAGCTTCCTCTATTGGTGGTCTCTTTGTTCTCATTTTCAGATGACTCTTTTGCCCACCACTTCTTCTCCTTGTGATATGAAAATATCACAAAGAAATCAATCATTATAGTCACAGAGAAAGGATTAAATAAATAAAGATTTTTGGAAACAGAATCATGCTTTCTGAAAAAATAGTTTTTACAGGAAACTTCATGTGGGTAAAAGATGCAGAAATGCTCAGAATTTAGCATCCACATATAATTTAACTGTGTGTATTTATATGTGAAATGCATTTGTACTCATGGGATCTTGTTTCATTTAAATTGACTTGTTCTACCATATTGAAGTATATGAATTTGGTTTACTAATGTAATCTTTCAGTGCTCTAGTTTTCTGATTTGTAAAATGGAGATAAAAACAGTAGTTAATCCAAAGAAGTTTTGTAAATATCATGTGCGATGATGAATGTGTTTAGTAGAGTAACTGAAACACAGAAAACAATTAATAGATAATCTGATTTTTTTCTTTTCCCATATTTTGCTAATTCATTTCAAAATGAATTTTAAAGACAAGACAATTCATTCAGCATGAATTATCATTCAGTATTACACGGGCAACCTATAAAGTTTGTGGCGCTTTGGACAGTTTTTTCCTTTTGATTATGAATGTCTATATGTAGAGCAGATGATGTATATGTGCCTTTTACTTATGTTGGGTAAGTTTTCTCTCTGTGTCTCTGAAGAGCACCTCTACATAAGCCAGATTTGTAGAGTTTAACCAAGTCAGTGGGAACTCTATGCTATGAATGTACTTGTACTGATGAGAATCATGAAATAGTTCAACAAAAACTTTCAGTGATAATTAACAAAAAGATAATACAAAATGCTTCAGCTTAGTTATCTTTTCTTTCTTAAAAATCAGTTATTTGTAACAAATTATTGCATAAGTTTGTGCATATAATTCAGTTCCCAAGATTTTCCTGGGTGCCTTTTTTCTGTGTAATTCTATAAAATATTCTGCATTAACATCTTAGGATGTTATTGACTTATTCTCTATGTGACGGCATACGCTAAAGGACTTTTATTTTGCCTGTTTTCTTCCAAAGACTCTCTTGTCTAAATAATTTTGTTGAGAGTCTCTTGTATAAACCACATTGTCTTTATTGTTAAGTATCCACCTATGCTCTTATAATTCCAGTTTTGCAAAGAAGCAAAGGCTATTAATCAAATTTAACTAAAATGTCTCTTCTTTGGACTATCTCTTTTGGCAAGAGCAAAGAAGTGAATCATGTACAAGGAATCCATTAGAATCATCATACTTAGCATACCTAGAAAATAACATGTTTATGGGTTTGTGGCTAATTATAATAATGTCCCTTGGTAATATCTTGATTTTATACTTGAACACACAATAGAAAATTGTTCCATGTTCTTATTTCTCTTCATCCACTAAAGTTGGAACAGTTGTTTCAAAACAACTTTTGCGGGCATGTGGATTGTGTGTGTGAGGGGGGAATAATCTCCTTTCTTCCTGTAAATGTTATCTGGCGTATACTTATTTTAAAATGGTTTTTAATACGTTTGGTTTATTTTTTAAAGGTGCACAAGAATCCTTATATAGGATGTCACCTCTGAGTGATGCTGAAATAGTCAAAATTTAATTAGTTTTAATGTTGGTTTCAAAATTTTCACAATGGAATATAATTTGTTGTTTCAATGCAAAGGCACTTGTTTAGTTAATTTTCTCATGCTTTTTGTGTTGTAAAACATGCAAACAATACAAAGTAGATGAAGCCAATGGATTTCATTATCACATCCATTGGAGATAACAGAATATGGCTTTATATATGTCCACACATTAAAGTTGATGAACTATTATATGATTTTTTTCTCACAATTTATCAGCTCCCTTAGATAAAGGAAACTCAAGTAGGTACCATTAATCTGAAACTAGTTGAGCAAGTTATTTCATCTAGAGAGGGGAGAATCTCAAATCTCCTGTAATCCTCCACCTTTTCTTCTCAAAATTTAATGTGTATACTGATCACCTAGGATTTTAGTCTCTTTGGGCAGCTATAACAAAAACACCATATACTGGGTGGCTTAAGCAACACACATTTACTTCTCACAGTTCTGGAACCTGGGAATTCCAAGATCACTGGTAGAATAGGTACCTGTTGAGAACCACTTCTTAGTTCATTGACCTCAGGCTTCTTGCATCCTCACATGGCCAGAGAGCTCTCTAGAGTCTCATTTATAAGGACTCTGGTCCCATTTATAGGACTGTACTCTTATGACCTAAACACCTTTCAAAAGCCCCCATCCCTAATTGCCATCACTTTGGGAGCGGTTAGGATTTCAACATATAAATTTTGGGAGGACACAAACATTCAGTCCAGAACACCTAGGGAATATTGTTAAATGGCAGATTGTGATTCAATATATTTGTGGTGGGGCCTGAAATCCTGCATTTCTAATGGCTCCCAGGTAATACTGGTACTCTCCCTGTCTAGATTGGGTACTGTTAAAAAAAGTTATTGAAGAATACAATTTAGGTGATGCAAACAAACTTTATTTAACACTTCATGAAGTGGACAGTCTCCATTTGGAGAACTATAAAATGGGGCAGAAGGCTGGACATTTTTATAGGGGAAAGAATAAAGAACAAGGAAGAGAAATACAGGAAATACGTGATTGGCTGGGGCCATACAGTCACACTTGTTTGGGGTGAGAATGAACAAGGGAATAAGTATAGAGTTGGCTTTGTGTTTCAGAGTTGGCTACTGGATATACTGCATGTATTGTCAAGCAGAGCATTCAGAGTGACACAAGTGTTATCTAAGTTTTGGCGTGTTGTCATGGTACCCTGGGCAGGAGCAGCTCCATCTTGGGCCTAGAAATTTATTTCAACAGTACTGTTGACTATTCTCCAATATCCGGCAGTTTCTTATGTGGAGTTAAGGCCATCTGGTAATAAGTATTGTACTCTATTACCGATAATTTTTGTTTTCATTTTCCTTTTGAGGTGTAAAATTTGTAAACTTTTCGTTTTGGCCTTGGCATTGATGACAGACATTGAGGAGGGAGGAAGTGTAAAAATCCAAGCCTTCCTTTGTACCAGATACCAGCAATGTCCAGACCCATTTGGATAGAACTTTCCTAGTTCATTATGGGTAGGTGCTACCTGTCACAAGATGTCAAAGAGGACCTCTCTGAGTGGGGCTTAAAGTGTTCTGTGCCATTCCAGTATCACCATTGGGCAGATTCTGGCCTCCCTGCAACTCCAGGGGTCATGATTCTCAAAGGATGAAAAGGATAAAGTCCTGCTAAAAAAGCATAAAAGGCATTTGGTATTTTAACATGCATAAGTTTGATTGCTTAAAGGGATATAGCAATTCTTAATATTTTTAGCAAAACATTTTATTAACCTTTAATAGTTTGATTCCACAAACATCCTAATACTATTTCTAGTCCTGTATGGATTCCTAGGTATGTTGATAGTGCCTAGCTAAGGCAAGAATGGTTTGCTTAATTCTTTCAATGATAGCGGGACCTGGGTTCCCTTGTCACATTTTTTAAGTGAAGAGAAGAAACATACGGAGGGAATATGGAAATGTAATTTATAAAAGGTGAGGGAAGAGACTTCCCTGACCTCTAATGGAAAATAAAGCAAGAAATTTGAAAGCCTCTAATGCTATTGCTGTGTTTAAGGCATTTCTTATATTTCTATTGCTATTCCATTTTGCTTTGTTTTCCCAGAATGGCTTGTTATTTGTGGGCAATTGTCTGGAAACGATAGGAAATTATTTTTAAATTGTAGACATCAATATGTTACAAAGCCTTTACATTAGGCATTGGCTTATATAAATTTATAAAAGGAGTTATATTGAACGGAGCCAAATTCAAAGAGAGTTTGAATCATCCAAACATTTTAGATCATCAGGAACTCAGAGCTTCTTGTACTTGGAAACACAAAGGCGAGTTTAACAACAGGCTTTGTTTTGCATGAGATTACTGCATAAATTACTCCCTAGAACTCACAGAAATCTATTGCTCCACCCTTCCCTGCAGGAATATTTTGAAGGAAAACTAATTAACAGTACCTTTCAAATAGCACAAAGCTACAGGAACATCACAGTGTCATCATCTATGGCAACCATATCCTAATATGCTTTGGGTGCTAAACTTATCTTTGGTGAGGAGAGAATGCAAGGTGCATCCTGCTTGGAATTCTTTGTTAAAAGATCTGGGAGGGACAATGTATTTGCCTCCCCCACAGCCAATGGTACTTGGGCCTTTGTATTTCAAAGATGAATAAATAGCAAAGCAAAAAAAAAAAAAAAAAAAGGCAAAGAAAAACAGACATTTTGTAAACAAGTAATTTAACCAAAGTAAGTACTTTAAATAAATGAGTTACTATCATCACTGTCATTTCTATAAAGAAATGACACTGTCATTACTATCATTTCTAAAAAGAAATGGCATGTTAATATAAGAATGTAAGTAGGGGAAATCTCTAATATGATATAGTACTAAAGACTAGCATAGGATCTCTCAGCTATCAGTAAATTGCTCTCATTCTCAGACCACGGAAGTAATGTAAATTTCCCCTTTACCTCTTTCACGTGTTTGTTTTTGTATTACAAATGGAATATAACTAACTACAATCTGGTGAAAGCATTTCATATCATGGTTCAGGAATAACATATTGGGAATTTTTCCTTTGGTAGAAGTGGCCAAAGGGCTAAGATTTCTTATTTATCTTAAAATTAAGCCTATGGAAATCTAGTGAATTAGAATTTAGCAGAATTTGTTATATAGATTGTGGCTTCTGTGAGGGAAAGGGTGGTAGATTTTTATTCTTTTTTTAAAAATATTGTCTCTTTATGACACTATTCTAAATTAATAATAAAATAAATTTTTACCATAAATAGGATATACATACAAAGACAGACCAACATCTTCCATGGAGCCTTATACATCAGCTTCTTAGTGAAACCAAGAGTCCCACTTACTTGGAGGATGGGAGGATGTTGGCATTTCTCTAGTTAACCGTGTCCCTCAACTGCACTATGAAATATTAATGCTAAATCATGTTCTCAATTGCTCCGATACTTGCTCCTTCTTAAAGCCTCTTCTGCAGAAGATATGGGAACTTTCAAGAGGGAATAGAAATTAAGTCATTGAAATTTTTTCACTGATAAATGTACTATATGTATATTTAATTAGTCATCATCATTTGAGATATCTGAAGTAATAATTATACCATAATATTTGGTTCATATAACAGTGGATCACTAGAGAGCTTATAAAATATGATGCAATTTAAAGTATATTAAATATATTCATCTTCTTGGGATAAGAAAACATACTGCAAAATCCAAGCTAAAGCAAAGACCAGTTCAACAAATTAGTCTTTAGAGTAAAATTCAACTTTACACGCTAAATTTGAAAGATGACTAGAAGTAAAACTAGAGGAAGAGAGATAAACAATGCTGTCCTCTTAGCGCATAATTATTCTATGTTAGGGGAAATAAAATAATCTTAAAATATGATATATGAAGCACTCCTTAAAAGAACAATAACCCTTTTGGTTCTGTTTTATGAAACTTAAAAAAATCAGTGCATTAGGGTCCTGGCTAAAAGTGAGGTAGTGCAATAACTATTATTTGGCTGAATTAAGCATCTAATACAATGCTGGGCACTTACTAGGTATTTAGTAAATATAAGCTTAATGAGTGAATGAATAAAAAGGTAACTGAGTTCTTGAGTTTCTCTCTTGTCTGATAGTGGTGTGTGTGTGTGTGTGTGTGTGTGTGTGTGTGTGTGTGTGTAGTATTATGTAAATGACCTGAGATTTAAAATGGATATTCAAAGTTTAAGGACTTAAGATGAGCATATAGATATACTTACTCATAAGAAACTCATAACTATACAATGTTTAAGTGTGGAATTGACAAAGTAAGGAAGCAATTTATTTCTGTTACCAAAGACTTACAGTTAGGGTATTTTCAGGCCATGTTGTACTTCATAGGATAGAAGTTCTATGTTTATGTTCAGTAAGTTATGTAAGAAAACATATACATTGCAAAATTGAAAATTTTAGAATTTTGTTTTAGAGAACTTAACCACATGATAATCTCCACATCAAATGGAGACAAAGGAAGCCAATTTCTGTGGGGGAAAAAAAACAAATTTTCCTGTCCTGTTGAGTACAACAAGTGAATGATTGCCAAAGGAAATTTCAGTCGTAACAAGTATGTATATGCTAATCTCTAGGATATATAGATGGTTTGCTAAAAAAGCAATAACATAAATCTTCTTATTAAGCCCTTTACTATCAATAGCTTTTGAATGCAAAATAGGTGATTCTTTTCCCTGAGAACACATCGATCATTTTATTCTGGGCAGGCATTACCTTTCCAAAGCAGCTTTGTTACGACAATATATCTTGAAGACAACTTTACAGAGAACATGAAAGCAACTTATCTCAATGCAGTGATTTGGACTGATATCTGCATTTTGGTGCACAGCCTACTGATGCATAGCAATGTATAATTGGAAGATAATGAGCTGGAAAGATACAAATTGTTTTTACAGAGTATTTCTACATGACACAGAGGCATACAGTAATATATGTCAATAATAATAATAAATTTGACATCAATTAATATTTTATTACAAGCAACACTGTTTACTTTTTTCATTTTAGGTGGCCATATATCTAATGCCAAATACTTAAATATGAATGGAAGAATCTGTATCATTTATTACTCCTCTAACGGATTTTTAATAAAATTTATAAAACATTTTACTCTTGATTACCTGCAGCAATCAAGTAAGCAGAGTGACTCCACAAAGAAGTCTGAGTCAATATATGCTTACTAATTTTGTATTCAACTAGAACAGAAGTCAGCAAACTTCTTGCATAAAGGACCAGATAGTAAACATTTTAGGTTTTGCTGGCCAAGAGGCAAAATTGAGCATATGGAGGCACTTACGTAACAAGAGAAAAAACACATTTTTGCTTAGTTTTATAGACTACATTTAAAATATAATAATCTAGTACAATTATAGAATTATTTTAATAAAATTTCATTTAATTGGGGTTCAAAGTTAGTCTTTTCCATTACAAAAATTGATTGCAAGTGTTCATCTGTTAATGCTGATCTGAAACGGAATTTTAAAGGTTTCATCTTTGAAAATGGCTTTTCACATACGGAGGTAGCATATGATTTTAAATGCCCATATTTATGCCTTAGAAGGCATTTATAGAATTCTATCGGCTCTTTCTCTTGATATTTGTCTTTCACTGTGTCATTGCATTGCCAAGTGATCATTCCCAATTGAAAGATTAGGTGGAAGTTTCTTAATTGGAAAGTTTTGTGTTTTTTTTCCAAAAGTTAATTGGAAAGTTTTGAAATGGATTTTGAAGTAAAGAAGTTTTTCTGTACTTTCACTAAAATGTGAAAAATGTTGTTGGAGCTACAGTTTGATCTTTGAAAATATACCTGTTCCAAATATTTATGAGAATAGAAATCTTCCTGTTTTAACTTTTTAACAATACAGGAAATGAACTGAGCAACTAGATATTACAAATGATTCATAGAACATTAGTTAACCAAATGACTTACAGTAAAAGTTTCACACATAAACACTACTTCATCTTATAATTGTACGTTGAATTCATTAAGGAATATTATCAAGTCTGCAGCAAAAGCTAATTTCCAAGGCTGTTCAGTGGTCGTTAATATAGGCCAAGGGCAATTCTCATTCAGAAAAATATTCCAATCTCATCCTTAAGCTGAAAAATTGCAATAAAACATTATGAATGCTAACGCATCAAACTGCTATATGATAAGACAAGTCAGGATATTCAGCTTCTATTTCTAACCAAAAAAATCGCAGAAATACCCACCAGAGTGAATGAAGTTCACCAATGACACTGATGGTTTAATAACACATGATAGAGTCAAATAGTTTGTAGAAAGTACTTTCTGATCAATAAGAAAATTAATAGATATAGACTTAAACACCTTATATTTTCATACACTTTGTAAACTTATCCAAATATGCCTTCTTATGCTCCCACACCTATTTTTACCAACATTAGTTGAAATACATCTTAACAGATTCAACTTCAGGTTGTACTGAATTAGTGTTTTCTCAACTTCTTTAAAAATGTTTTCACTTATAGTTGTTCCAAGCAGACTATTCTTAGAGAATAATTATTTAGTCACTTCAAATTCTGCATTGATTCCTCTAATGAATAACTGAGCGTTAGAAACATCCATTGATTCACACAAAAACACTGGAAACAATTTACCTTGCTCTTTAGGTGATTATTGATGCTGCTCTCAACTCTTCAAGCAGCCATTCTTGTAGAAAAGATTATCGTTTATCATGTAAATGTGAAATAACCATACAGTGTCCTCTGGCAGTACAAAAAATAGGTGGCAAGCTATATTTGAACCATTGGCGGTAGTTTGCTGACATTTGTACTAGATAATAATGATTCTGAGAGGTGTACAGTTCTTGACATGGAGTAGACCCTCAGTTAACGACTATTATTAAAAGTGTGTGTGTATATACATACATACATACATGTATAAATGTATGTGTTAGTATATGTTAATTTTGGTTTTTGTGTATTTTGTGTTTTGTTTTTTGTATTTGAGTTCCAGTAAACATAGATACAGATGGAAATATAAACTGCAGAACCTCTCTTTTTGGGTCCGGATTATGTGCTAGAGATAGCTCAGACTAGCTAATGAGAGTCAATTGTTAAAATTACTGAATTTTTGAGCCCCAGATTAAATTACATACACTTACAATTAAATGAACTTTACTTGGAAAGATAATAGTTACTCAAATTTTATCTCTACATAATTATCTTACTACATTTTACTGTTGTCTATGTTCTTGAGGGTGTGTCTATTGTATCTTTATGGTGGAAATAATATACGAAGGTGTGCAACTGTGAATTTCTTCCCAAATCTGTATTCAGTGACTACACAGAGTACATGTTAAAACTGGCTATGATGGGTATTTACACATAGTGATAGGCAAATGCTACAAATCAGGATTTGATTTATAGTTGTGTTGACTGTCTAGATGTAAGAAATTAATGGAGGAAAGGCTAATACAGATTAAATGTAAAGTGTGTTGGGTCTGTAGCCATTACATTATGGACAACGCACACATATACAAATCACATTTGAAAACTATTATCCAAATCAATAGAGAAGTTGCTCAAGTGAGAGTGAAGTTCTGATGTACATCCTTTTATCATTTCCTCTTACTAATGTGCTTGAAAATATGGGAGGGCTGTTTCGTGACCATTCCCAGCCCACTGTTGATCCCTGAGGCTGCCTGTTTGGACTGTGCCAGGCTCATCAGCTTGGTCACCTGGCATTTGGGGTGTCTATTAAAGGAGAGACTCCTGAGGGAAAAGGGGGAAACCGCAAAGGAAGAGCCTCCCTGAAGCTGACCCCTCGTATTTGTCACTGTCTTCATAGCGCAGCGCCCAGAGCGCAGAGGGCCCTCTGTAAATATCAGCTTAGCAGAAAGTGACAACCAAGCACTGATCCCTCAGAGAGTGAGAGGGGCGCGGGGCAAAGTTGCTGAGGGGCATGGCGCTCCCTGAAGCGCAGTCGGGAGGCCCCTGGAGGGAAATGGATCCCTCTCCTCTCCCCAGGGAAAGGCTGTTATCTCTGTCACGCCCTGCCTCGAGACAGACAATGTCCAGCCAGGGTCCAAATCCCCCTTTTGACCCTGGGGGTGTCCCTGGAAGGCCTGATGGACTCCGGAGCGGCTGGGCAGGGGTCCTACAGGGCCCTGGCTCGCCCACCCACCCCCTCCCTCTGCCCAGGCCGTGTGCTGCTCGAGGCTCCTAACACGAGAGTCGGGGCGAAACACGCCACGTGGAGACTGAGAACCTCCTTCAATTTGTGTCTTAGGTGCCCTGTTTACATCCCTGGAGCCCAGCCCTCCGCGGGGAGCTCAGTCCTTTCTCAGCTGCTGGGCACCCCTGAAGCTGGGAACGCCTTACCACGCGAGGCAACCGCAGCCCTCCCGGACCAAAGCGGCCTGGCCGGGGCACAGCTCGGCCGAAGCGCGGGGCAGGGCTGGGGCTCAGAGGAGGCGATCCGAGGGCTTCGGACGCTGAGTAGAACTGGCACCTTACGGACCTTGGATGAGGGACCCGGGCGTGCTCCCCAAGCTGCAATCGCTTCGGGACTCTCAAAACCTCCCTTTTCGGGCATCCAACGGGAACATAAATTAACCAGAAATTCCTCTGCTGCGTCTTCAGGAAGGGGTCGAGCGGCCCACAGGGGGATCGCAGCTCCACCAGTCTGCAAGGCATCCATCAGGGCCTACTTTGTCTCCGCAGCCCAGCAGCCACCTGAGGCTGCGCTGGGCTTCCTCCAGCTGAAGATTCTGAACATTGAGAGGCCTGAGAGCAAGACCTGGGGTGTGCCAGAGGGTCGTGGGCTGTGAGGCCTGCAGCAACCCCGAATGGTGGCTTCCCTTCTCGGCCCCCATTTTATTCCCCCTCTTCACTCTGGCTCCCAAACCCTTCCCTTCACTTTCTCGGCAGAGCAGGCCACCTCTCCACCTAGTCTCTCTGTTTCCCAACATCCTTTTGATGTTTTTCTTTTAAAAAGAATCTCTTCAAATTTCAGAGTCCACTACTTATCCTGTGATGGCATGAAAATGAGGTGACATATTCACCATTAAATTCGTCCCACACATCTGTAATGTTAATATTTAGGCTCAAGTAGGTTCTAGTGGATAAAAGAGTGAAAAGTAGGACAACCTCTCTGGTTAATAATTGTCAGAATATGTAAAGAACTTAAGAAACAATCTTGGACTTGAACCATCCTTTTTAAAGATCTTTTTAAAAATGTTATATGAAATCATGATGGCATACAAAGATATTCATCACAATATTATTTATAAAAGAAAAAGAAACTTGCAACAATAAAACTGGTTAAATAAGTTATAATATGTTTATGTCTATTTTATGGGACATAGCTTGTCTGTAAAAGGATTGACTAATTATGCCATCAAAGAAAAGGGCAAGAGATAAAACTGCATAAACTCTGCATGTCAAAATAATCATTAAAAAATTTTAAAAACAAGCTTATAAGTGGTTAATTTACATATGGCAAGAGTATCACAGATTTAAAAACTGAAACTTAGTAGAGAAGCTGTCAATACATGAATAGAGACTTCTCAAAAAAATTTTCAACATCTGTAAGAAAAACCACTCACTCCCTTGTTAAAAAAGTACTTGTTTGTACTGATCACACTGTTAATATTAAAAAGGCCTATATTAATGCTAAGAGCACTAATAGCACTCAGAAACACTGTATTCATGGTTAAAACCATTCTCTTGGGCAACTTGTAAATAAGTTTATTCACGAAATACCTGTTCAGTCTCCATTGTCTGCCACGCTGAGAAGGGTTCGCTATAGGGGTGGAGCAAGATAAGAAGAGCTTTGCTATCAGACTCTTAAGGAAATGTTATATGCATTTAGGATTTTCACAAGTGGGCAGAGTTAACTTCCCTGCTCCATTGACTTGGGTCAATATGACTTCTTTTGACTAGTGGAAGGTGGGCAGACATGAAAGTACTGTACTTCAATTCACGTTGAGGCCTTAGGAAATGTGCTTTGCATTAAAAGATGATCAATATCACTAGTTGTTAGAGAAGTGCAAATCAAAACCACAGTGACATATCATCTCACACCTGTCAGAATGGTGATCAACCAAAAGTCTACAAAAAATAAATGCTGGAGAAGATGTGGAAAATGTAACTATTGGTGGGAATGTAAATTGGTGCAGCCACTATGGAAAACAGTATGGAGTTTCCTTAAAAAACTAAAATAGAACTACTACATATATGCGCTCCTGGGCATATATCCAGAAAAGATGAGAACTCTAATTCAAAAAGATACATGCACCCCAATGTTCATAACAGCACTATTTACAATAGCCAAGACATGGAAACCCCCACCTGTCCGTCAACAGATGATTGGTTTATGAATGGAACATTACTCCTCTATTAAAAAGGAATGAAATATTGCCATTTGCAGCAACAGGGATGCAACTAGAGATGATCATACTACGTGAAGTAAGTCAGGGAAAGACAAATATCACTTATATATGGAATCTGAAATATAATACAAATGAATCTATATACAAATCAGAAACAGACTCACAGACATAGAAAATAACTTATGATTACCAAAGGGGAAGGGGAGGAAGGATAAATTAGGAATATGGGATTTACAGATACAAACCTCTATACATAAAATAGATAAGCAATAAGGATTTACTGTATACCACAGGGAGCTATATTCAATATCTTGTGATAACGTAATGGAAAATAATCTGAAAAATGTATATAAATATAACTGAATCACTTTGACGTACACCTGAAACTGATACAATATTGTAAATCAACTGTACTTCAATTATAAAAGAAAAGCAGTGTGCTGTGCTCTGCTTGCCCTGTTGTGTTTGGGACATTCCCCATGAGAAGAAGAAGCCTATATAGTTCTATTATCGTGGGTCTTTGAATAAGAAACAGACCTGACTGAATGGAGCGGACTTGAAACCCAAGCCCAGACAAGTGCAGGGTACTGATAGATAGAACTGCAGTTGGAAAAGTAAATGCTTGTTGTCCTGAGATTTGAAGGCTGTTTGTTATGCATCGTTGTTACTTCAGCAAAACCTACCTAATGTGCATGCACAGGGAAGAATTGTCCCACCCAAATACCCTAAATACCCTCCATCTCCTGCCCTAAAAGCACTGGAAATAGTAAATGATGAAGAATGGATCTAATCTCTGAGGACATGGACATGTGGGTTGAATATGCACATTCAACAAACAATCACATACATAATTATATAATTGCACATTGTCATAAGTGTTATCCAGGAAAAAATAGAAAGCATAGGGTGTGAAAACAAAGAGAAACAGGAGGAATTAATTTCAACTGGGAAGTCAGTGAAATCTTCTTCAAGTACTTCTTACTTAAACAAGAAGGAGTCCTAGAAGACAGAAAAATAAGATAAGCATTTCTGGTCAAAGGAACAGAGTGAGCAAAAGAGATAAAGGACTCTGGGACCCTTGAGGCACTGATGGGAGCCCTGGGAGCCAAGGTAGGGGTTTAATAAGTTTTACGCTAAACACAATGCAGTCCATGAACAAGTATTCCTTTAAACTAAAATTTATTTATGTAAACATATTAGTCTCATAACTAGAATAAATTCAGCCTTTGGTATAAACAAACTTGATATTTTGAATGTCTCCAGATGTGAGAATGACCCTGTAAAACACTTACCAGTGTCTGTATTACAGGAGACTTTTAAAATTCCATCAATCCAAATACTATCCATACACTACCTCGAAATGGAAGAAAAGGAAACAATTTATTCATGAAATTCACTTTTAAATAAATGACAATTATGAAATGCTATCCTAAGAATTATAATTTTTATATTTTAATTTTTGAAAATTTAATTGAAATTGTAATTTTAGAAAATTATAATTTTTCATTTGAGAACTTGTGTAATCACTTTACTGTAACAATGAAACTAAACAAGAGAAAAATTCCTCCTTTGGAAGAGACAAAAAATTGCTATGTTTCTGGGTCAACAGAAGAGCCTTGCTAAATACCAACAACAAATATACTGTAATAACACTATCTAAAAATCAAGCAAAATGGAAACATTTACTCATAAGATTCTCATTTGTATAATATACATTTATAAATCACTATCCAAAGAATTATAATCTATGAAATTACCATTTGACCTGTTATATAGTCACTTAAATAATGGCAGTAATGTCAAAATAGAAAAAGTTCAAAATTATTTTAGAAGATCAAAAAAATTTGCTGTATTTCTGGATTATTGTAGTATAGTTGTTGACAATAACAAAAATATTACAATTATACTATTTGCAAGTAGAGTAAGATGAAGCAATTACTTTACACAATTCACCTGTAAATAACTTAAAGTTATAAAGCATTATATTAAAGACTTATGATTCTATCAAACTTTCATTTGAGTCAACATAAAATCACTTAACTAATAATAAAGCTGAGAGGAAAAAAGTCAAAATAACTTTCATAGAGAGAGAAGAAAGTATCTTACTGTGGTTCTGGATCTTCAGAAGTAAGCATATTGGAAGGTAGAATCAACCCAGAAGCTGAAACACTTCTGTTTTCAGGTGGAATGGGGAGGAAGACTGAATTCAGCGCTTGGTGTAGAAACATATATTGCCAGTGGAGGATGCTGTGGGTCATGGAAGTCCCTTGAAGGAGGGGATTTCTGGAGAGGTTTGTTCTTGCTTTCTAGGAGAGGGAGTAGGCCAGCAATCCTCTTCTTAGAAATTTCCCCTTCCATCCCTTCTGTAACATATGGCTTCTGATGGGAGGATAAGGTGGAGGGCCAGAATGTCCACTCATATTGAGAGGGTTAAATCAAAGGAAGGTCCTCAGTATCTGCCATGAAAGAGCATCAGGGCAAGGTCTTTCTTTTTCTTGTGGAGGAGCTGCTGTATCTGTTTCTGAGGTCGTAGGGATGGTATCCCACTACCAGTCATGAGACCATGGATCCCTGCCCCATTACAGCATCCTATACTCTTTCTTCAAGATCTGTCATACAGAGACTTCCCTAGTGATATTCTAAGGCCTATGCCAAATTTACATCAGGGACATAAAAATACTTTTCAAAATGTTCACATTAAATTCTAACTCAAATTTTTGTCTGAAGTTTCCATTTTTTCTTTTTTAAGCCATCAAAGTTACTCTTAACCATCAGTATTCCCTACCTGCTATCATGGGCTTTTCTCTCATGGGAAATAATCTGACATTGATAATTACCAGTGATTATTTACAATTTTTCAGAAAGAATTTGACTTCTGTTTTATATGTGTCCAGCTCTTCACATGCATGGCTGATCTGTTGCTTTGGAAAAGACTCTCCTCTATCTCTTTTCACTCTAAAATGAATATTTCAAGAAGATGCATTTTTTTTTCCTTAATGAAGTTCAGAAAGGACATGAAATTTCTACTAGAGCTTTTGCTTTTCACTTTCTAACTGGTTTTCTGATTGCAGCAAAACTTTCTCAGTTTGGAGACTTGTAATATGGTTTTGAAGTGCATTGATTATCCTATCTTCTTCAGCTAATTTAGTGTACACTTGGTTTCATTTTTCTTCAAGAGTTTTTAAAGAAGTGTATTAGTTTCCTGTGGCTGCTGTAACAAATAAAAACAAACTTAGTGGCTTAATAACAACACAAATTTATTATCTGGACTGCAGAACTATGAAATTAGTTTCACAGGGCTAAAATCAATGTGTCAGCAGGGTGGTGTTTCCTTTAGAGGCCAGGGGAAAAATTCATTTCTAATCGTTTACAGCTGCCTGCATTTCTTGGCTCAAGACCACATCACTTCAACCTCTGCTTGTATCATATCATTTTGTTTTCTGACTCTGACCCTCCTGCCTCCCTCTTATAAGGACCCCTGTGATTACATTGGGCCCACCCAGATCATCCAGGATACTCTCCCCATCTTAAGATCCTTAACTTAATCAAATCTGTCAAGTCCCTTTTACCATGTAAGGTTCTGGGGATTAGGACATGGATATCTTTGGGAAGGGCATTATTCAGCCTATCACAGAAAGCTTTACTCAGTCACATCAATCTGTTTCTTCCAAAATTCTACTAAGAGGTTTCCATTTTCTGATACATTTGTTTTATGGGATTCCCAGTTCCCGCAATCCATGCTGTCTTTTCTAAGAACAGGATCACTCAGCCTTAGCAAAATTCACCCAGAAATATGATCTTTTACTTTTGTCACTTACTACATACATGTCACTTTAGAGTTTTGTAGCACTGCATTTTGTTTAATGTTCAGTTACTCTTCTTTTCCATCCTCCTACCTGTGAAAGCAGCTTTATACTCTCCTTAAGACTGGAATTTTCATTCAAAGCATTTTTTTAAAATGTTGTCTAAAGTCATGTTTCATTTTTTTTCTGATGTATAATGAAGGTGGTTTTAGTTACAGCTACTTGAAATTTTAAGTGTTTTGATGTACCATTTATTGTTTAAAGACTGACCCAACTTGAGACATTTATATTATTCTTCTTTCAATCTTTTTCTAAGTCTCTTTTCTTGAGCTCAGGTCCTTATTAATGGCCTCCAACCTTTGTATTTCTATTAAAGTGTTCGTGATTCTGGCTTTCATTAAACTTAATTCGATTCCTGCAAATTCCTCCTTATAACTATCTCTGAGATGTGCTCTCTTTACTTCAGAAGGGCAGCCACTCCAATGATCAGTTCTTTCTCTCCAACTGTGTAGAGTTCTAATTATTACAGAATCCTACTATTACTAAAACTACTACCCTCTCCTACAGTAATCTACAGGGATCTGGGGCTGGTTTGAGGCCTCTTGTCATCACTGCCAGCACTGCAGAGCATCACAGACATTAGCTGACTCTCCATGGCCTCAGAGACCACAGTTGAGCCCCATTATGTTGCTGGGCCAGAGAACTCTGTGGACATTGTGCCTGGAACCACACCAGTGCCCAAAACTTGGGGCAGATCTTAACGTAGGTAGGAAAGAAGGGGCAAGAACAGAAGCTTCCTAACATGGTAACATAGACAGGGATCATATCACAGAATCCTAGGGGATATAGACTAGGCCCCCAGAGGTCAGTGATGATGCTCTCGGGCTTTGGCCTCTCCAGCACTGCCCAGTGCCCCAAGCACCCTGGGAATCCATGTCTTGTCTCTCCTTTAAGCCATTCAGTGGCCCTGGTTGAGATGTTCCATTGGTCGTGGAGCACTGATTGGGAGGATTTGCAGGTTGCCAACTGTCACATATATTTCATGTTCTCTTAAATAACCTTTTAATTCTGTGGCCCTCTTAAGATGACCAGGATTAGCAAATAAAAATACAGGGTATTCAGTTAAGTTTGAATTTTATGAACAATGAATATATTTTAGTATAAATATGTTCCATACAATAGTTGTGACATACTCATAATAAAAAGTACATATTTGCTGTTTATTTGCAACTCAAATTTAACTGGGCATCCTGTGTTTATCTGGCAACCTTTGTCCTGGAGGCATCATTCTGCTCAGTATGGTAACATAAAACTCACTGCTTTCAGTGCCTTTCCTTGTTTTGTGTTTGACCATCCTTGAATGTGTTTTGAGGGAAGAATATGCAAAACCCAAGCAAGGGTTTCAACCAGTGGTGTGCTGGAGCCAGAGCCTACCAGCTGGTTAGAGCTGACTGTATGCATCTTTTCCCCACCCTGTGTTCAGTAATGTCTCAGTCATAGCTTGAAACAGACGGTGATTGGCATTTACACCAAAGAAACAGACAAACGCTAGGCATCAAAGTTGTGTCTACCTTCCAGCTCCCCAGCCCCCCGGACATTTGGTTGTTTTAGCTCGCACACGACTGATTATGATCAGTCCCCTTTAACCATAAACTCTATCATTCTTAGGATGTGTAAAAAGCACTCAAGTCAGTTTTTCCCTCCTTAGAGTAAAGGTGAATGAGAAATACCATTGCCACCAGAGGTCACCCTTAACCTCCCAAAGCCAAAATCACCCAGGCTACAAAAGGAAACTCCTTTTGGAGCACAGAATCAGGAAAGACATTTTCTGTACCATAAGGTAGAGAACCTAAAATTCAGTATACATTTTAACCAATCACTGTGGAGTTTCCATAGAATGTAAAATAGTTAAAACCAGTATTACGGACATTATTTAGCATCACTTTCCCATTGATTGTCAAGTACAGAAACTTATTTTATTTATTACAGTCTTCTCCCTTCAGCATAACCAAAAGAAATTAAAAAAAAAAAAAAGATATGGAGGAAACTGTACTTCATTAAGGTTTAGCTTTACCTACACATACCTTAGACATAGAGTAAGCATAGAACCAAGGAGAAGGGTTCAGTGGAAGTAAAACACCTTGATGCTCACTTGATCAATAAGAGGTCATGATTCATAGTATTTGACTTAAAACATAGCTCTGCTTAAGATAAAGCTCTGTTCAGTCTATATTTTCTTGAATATTTATTAATAAAACTAAAAGTATTTACTGGGCATTGTCTATAAGTTGTTTGAAATGAATAAAATATTACCATCTCTGGGCCGAGTCTCTTGAAGGAATTATATATATATTTCCAAATAGTATTTGGTTTAGTAGAGGTTTCAACAAGGTACTGTGAGAATTCAGATACATACAAGTCACTGTAACGTGTCTCTTTTCTCTCAAATTTGTTGGCTGATTTATGGCTTAGATGTCACCTTGGTGTGAACAAGAAGCATACATTCTATTGGGGGAAGGTATGAAAAAGTAAAGAAGTAAATAGATGATAAGATAATTCCAAATAGTCCCAAGCACTGTGAAGAAACTAACACAATATAATGAAATAGAGGTGGACTGGCGTGTAATAGGCAGGGTCAGATAAGGTCTCTCCTGGGAGGAAACATTTGGGTCCTGAAAGAGAAGTTAGTTCTGTGAACATCTGAAGGCAGAAGATTAGAAATTTAAAAAGCTCTATGGTGGAAACTCGGGGATTGTTACAGAGGTGACAGTTAATGGAGTTATTGAAATAAAGTGCAAGATTTGTTGGTAGGCATGTCTGAAGGAATACCCTTGTGAATGTAATGGGTGGACCTAGTTAATTAACCTCTCTACACAGTGAGCTGGATAGATGAGTTTGTTACTAGGTGCAATCAATCTCCTGCAGACTCTGGGAGGAGAACACAAATGTGCCCCATAGAGAAAAGGTAAAACACCCTTGCAGAACAGCTCGCTCCAAAGGTTCTGACCATCAGAACTCACCTCAGAAGATGAACTCCTGTTCAAACTACCTGGGGAGATGTGAAACCATCAGCCTGTGCCCAGAAACTCTAGGAGCCAGTCTAACGTGCTGAAATTGAATAACAGAAAAGTTAAAAGAGGACTTTTCCAGTATTTGAAGTGATGAAAGGTTTCTAAAGTTTAAAATCATTGTGAGTAAAATTATATAAGTCTATAAAACGGGGAAGGGATTTTTAAAGGCATCTTAATGAACTTAACAATCATATGAAACTGATAAAGGATTTTTAAAGGCACCTTAAAGGATGAACTAAAACTTAACAATCATGTGCAAGAAGCTTTTAAAATTATTTTTAAAAATCTACAAAGAGGAATTGTTCACTAGATTTAAAAAGCTGAAGAGGAATTTTTTTAAAAGAGGATGCAATATAATTTTCTTTTTGTTTAGACCAGTTTTCATGAATACTACCTCCTGAAAACAAAATTTGTCCTTGTGCTTCCTTGTTTCGTGCTAGGCAAGTAACCCATTTCGTCTCTCCAGGTCCTTGATGGCTCGGATGTAGGTTTGAGAGACAGAATCTGCACTGAGTGGGTACACCTGGAAGGCAGAGATCAGGGGCCATTGGAGGATCTGCATATCTCTTCCCCTGGGGATGTTTGGGCGTAACTTAACGGAATAACCCATTTGTTTCATTCATTCATCTATTCAGTTTTGGAATCAGATTGACACAGTCTCAAATTCTCTTTCCTTCACATATTTACATATGACCCTAGTTATATAAATTATTCAACTCTAACATTCACCCATAACAACAGTAAAATTAAGATACTACATACATTATTTAATGGTTACTGAGATTGAATAAGAATGTAAGTCAAGTGTTTAACACAGTGCTGTGGACCCTTGCTCTCAGTAAATGATAGATTGCTGTTGTTTTTATTATTCATTTATTAATTCAAAAACTATTTATTAAGTACATTTGTTATTATGAAAACTGTTTTAGATTCTGAGGATCCGGACAACCAATAATAGAGTTTATTTGTCTAATATGTTATATACATGTATCTAATATATTGTCTAATTTATCACATATACATGCATGCATATATGATTACAAATTAGATGCTGTGTGAGGGTATGTGTAGAGAAATAACTCTAATTATGATATCTATCAAGAGGAAACCAAGGCTCAGAGAGAGTGATGACTTTCCCAAAATGGCACAGCTCATAGCAGAGCCAGGGTTTGATGGCAGCTCTGCCTAGCCCAGCACAGCCCTGTTATCTTAACAACAAACACCAAAGTGCCTGGCTCCTTTGGCAGCTTAGAGAGTGGTTAGTTCCTGGTGGGATGAGTGTTGGAGGGTTTTAGGAGAGGCTTAAAGAGTGAGTGTTGGAGAGGCTTAAAGAGTGATGTCCTTTAAGTTGTTTGGAAGGAAATGTATGTGTTTATCAGATGAGGAGGGAGGAGGGAAGGCAGGGAGAATTAGTAGCAGAAACAGAAGTCAGCATATGTTCTATCGGCAGTGGAAAATAAAAAGCCTAGTTCCAGTAGTAGGAAATAGCAGACAATTTTAAATTAAAATCTTTTCAATTAAGGAAAAGCAGAAAACTATTGCCCTTTTAATATGTTATAAAGTTTTCCCCTACACATTTGTTAAGGACCTTGCAGGAAGGCACACAATCAATTCTTATAACAAAAGATAAACTCATTTTCTTTATTAAAGTAGGGAAAGAGAAGGAAGAGTTTTTAAATTAGAGTTCACTTAACTTAATGGCTAATAAGGACAAAAATAGAGCTCATATTCTGTCCATTTTTAATGTGTGCATTTAGTTGTCGGTTGGGCTTGCAAAATAAGGAGTTGCTGACTGGTAGGTCAATGTAACATATCACATATTCTCAATACTTATATGTAGGTTATGCGAAAAATTTGTGGAAAAAAATGTGCTGCTGCTACTGGTAAAAGGGAACAAGTGATTTGTTCAGATGGTTAATGCCTATGTCTGTGGTGCTGAAGCAAAAATAATATACAGTATTTTGCATTAGAAATAATTTCAGCATTTCTGTAACCTCTTGGACCATTGCACACTTACTTGATTCCTACCCATCTGGGAATCCATGGGTAAAGATTTAGATGCTGCCTATTCTTATTTCCCCTTAGATTTTTCTGGGAATGTCTTGAAAATGCCAAGTCTGGGTTGCTGCCACCCTCTGTTTCTCTCCTTTAGTCGAGAAATATTACCAGAGCATATTAATATAGCCCTTCTCCACCACCAAATGAACCCTCTAGTATTTCATAGTCTCTAATCATAGCCAGGTTCTCATTGTTGTCAACAATTCTCATTTATCTCTGCTTAATCCTATGTCTCAGATTAATTCTGGCCAGATTCATCCATTGAACTCAAAACACCTTATTTCTCTTGTTCCCAAGTCTACTTTAATATTACTGCTCTTACTCCATTATTTTATTTAGCAAAAACTTTTCTAAATATGTTTCACCATCAACCACTTCCTCTCTAATGACTTATAAATTTGGTTTCCACATGTTTTCTAGCAAGTGGAGGGCAGCTTAAAACAGAAACTGGACCTGGATGTTAATTGCAGTTCCAGCCTTTCTGGACCTAAGTTACCTCATGTATGAAATGACAATAGTAAAAATGCAGCACACGGTTTTACTGTGAGAGTGAAACCAGACATAACACGTAAAGAATCTATCATATACCTGGCAGAAACAAGGTTCTGAATAAATATAGAATCCCTCTCTTTCTTTCCTACCTGTTAAGACATGTTTTGCTTCTACTCTCACTACTCTAACCATTCCTTCTGTGTTTCCCTTGGGAGTTCCTCTTCTTGCCTCAGTGTTTCATTTATAGTCTTCTCTTCATTGTTTCCTCTAGTAATTTTACTCACAACCACAATTTAAAAACTCCTTCTATGCATATTTGTCTCAATTATATACCTTTGACTCATCAAAGCTTGGATTTGAAAGTAGCCTTACTGATCATCTGATTGAACTTCACTATTGAGTTATTTTTCTAGAAACATAAGAATTAATGGTGATAGAACCTCCATCTTCTGAATTTTTGGTTAACTGAGTTGCCAATTCTTTCTCCGAAGTTTCAGTGTTTCACTTTGAATCACCTGGTCATCTTATAAGAATCTTGTATTTTTTATAATTAGCAAAGTGTTAATACACTTACCATCTCATTATCTCCAATTTGCCCTTGAACATACTGAAGCTCAGTAAATTTAAACACTTCCTCAGGTTGTATAACTAATTGTGACAGAGCAGAAATGAGACTCAAGTCTTTGACTTTTGTTTCCAAAGAGCTCTGATAATTCGTTTGCAAAAAATCTGGCTCAAGAATCCAGGTTTATGTGTGCCATGCCTTTTACGTGGCACTGTTCTCCATGCCAAGGAAGTGATTTCTGAATACCATTGTGTCCTAGCTGTAAATTACAAATATTACTCCAAAAGCACAAGTAAATTTGTTATTAAGATATATTAAGAAGCATAAGATTACAACCCACTATTTACCCTCCACACACACACATATATATATTTTCTGTTTCTTTATGTATCACATTATGTAATATATATCATGTCAATTTATTTTAAATCAAATGGGACTAAATTATTCCTTACCCTTCTTCTTCTTTGTCAAAACTCTTTCGCAGGCAATGCAAACAAAGAGTTGCTATGTGGTAAATTTTCTCAGGGATGATTTAAGTACCCAATTTCCAGACGCTCTCATGTATCACTCAGATATATCTTAATGTGAAGCAGTGACAAAGACATCTCTTCACTGGCTGTTACAGGCTGGTACTAATAAAACATAGCTAGCCATGGGGAGTACATTGGGATATTTTATGACTAGGAGGTGATTGTAGGAATTGTAAGTAGTAGAACCTGGTTACACAGCTCAATAAACAGCTTCAATAAAAAATACTTTCATATCAAATATACAATGCAAATGTGACGTTCATTAGCATCATGTTCTCCATCATGTTCTTCATATACACCTGCTATTATTCTCAGGGTGGAAGCTTAGAGTCATTTTTTTGGGAAACATCTTTATTCTCCAAAACTGAAGCTGTATGTACTATATTCTCCCCATCATCTACACTTCAATAAATGTGGTAAAATATTATCTAACTTCAGATTATTTTTCCCAAGTAGATTATGATATGTATACCAATATATAAATATTATTTGAATTATAATTATTAATATAAGATACTTATATATTTATAACATATTTAATATGATTTGTTAATAATTATTAATGACTAATTTAATATTGATTATTAACTCATGATTGATATATAATTTATCTAATTTATTGTATATTAATCTATGTATTTATGAAATATATAATCTGACTAGCTACAATCATAGCATTCACATCAGGAAAATTATTCTAACATGTATTATGGGTTATGTCAAGAAAGTATTAACATCTAAGTTCAAATATTAATTACTTAAGCACCTACACACTGTGTCATGGCTACCAGTAAAGCAAATGTGATAGTAAACTGCATTAATAAATGCATCCCAAGTTTTAAATAAGGAAGACAATAGTCCCACTGTAAATAGCACATAGATCACATCTGGGTGGATGTTGGCTCCAGACACCACATTTTATATTTATTATTTTCTTTTATTGAACTATAGTTGATTTACAACGTTGTGTTAATTTCTGCTGTACAGCAAAGTAATTCAGTTATACATATACATACATTTTTTATATAATTTTCCATTATGGTTTATTATAGGATATTGAATATAGTTTCCTGTGCTATACAGTAGGATCTTGTTGTTTATACATTTTCTATGTATAGCTTACATCTGCTAACCCCAACCTCCCATTCTAGCCCTCCCCCAACACCCACCGCTTGGCAACAAGAAGTCTGTTCTCTATATCCATGAGTCTGTTTCTGTTTCGTAGATAGGTTCATTTGTGTCATATTTTAAATCCCACATATAAGTGGTATCTTATGCTATTTGTCTTTCTCTTTCTGATTTACTTCACTTAGTATGATAATCTCTAGTTGCATCCATGTTGCTGCAAATGGCATTATTTTGTTCTTTTTTATGGATGAGTAGTATTACATTGTATAGATGAACCACATTTGCTTTATCCATTCATCTGTCAATGGACATTTATGTTGGTGTTTCCATGTCTTGGCTATTGTGAATAGTGCTGCTATGAAAATAAGGGTGCATATATCTTTTTGAATTATAGTTTTGTCTGGATATATGCCCAGGAGTGGGATTGCTGGATGATATGGTAATTTTATTTTTAGTTTTCTGAGGAACCACACTGTTTTCCACAGTGGCTGCACCAACTTACATTCCCACCAACGATGTAGGAGTGTTCCATTGCCTCCATGCACCCTCCAGCATTTGTTATTTGTAAACTTTTTGATAATGGCCATTCTGACAGGTGTGAGTTGGTAGCTCATTGTAGTTTTGATTTGCATTTCTCTAATAATTAGTGATGTTGAGCATCTTTTCATGTGCCTATTGGCCATCTGTGTGTCCTTTTTGGAGAAATGTCTATTTAGGTCTTCTGCCCATTTTTTGATAGGGTTATTTGTTTTTTAGTTATTGAGTTGTATGAGCTGTTTGTATATTTTGGAGATTAAGCCCTTGTTGATTGCATCATTTGCAAATATTTTCTCCCATTCTGTAGGTTGTCTGTTTTATGGTTTCCTTCGCTGCGCAAAAGCTTGTAAGTTTGACTAGGTCCCATTTATTTACTTTTGTTTTTATTTCTATTTCCTTGAGAGCCTGACCCAAGAAAACATTGGTATTATTTATGTCAGAGAATGTTTTGCCTATGGTCTTTTCTAGGATTTTTATGATGTCATGTCTTATGTTTAAGTCTTTAAGCCATTTTGAGGTTATTTTTGTGTATGGTGAGAGGATATGTTGTAACTTCATTGATTTACATGTGGCTGTCCAACTTTCCCAACACCACTTGCTGAAGAGACTGTCTTTTTCCCATTGTGTATTCTTGCCTCCTTTGTAAAAGATTAATTGACTGTAGGTGTACGTGTTTATTTCTGAGCTCTCTATTCTGTTCTATTGATCCATATGTCTGTTTTTGTGCCAAAACCATGACATTTTGATTACTGTAGCTTTGTAATATTGTTTGTAGTATTATTTGAAGTATCTTATGTAAATATATTCAAATCCAGGAAATTGACATCAGTGCCACATGTGTATATAGTTTCTATGCCAGTTTATCACATGTGTAGAATCATGTAACCACCACTGTAATCAAGATACAGATCTAGTCCATTACCACAGGAGGATTATGCCTCCCATTTTGTTCTTTTCCTTCAGGATTGCTTTGGCAATTCTGAGTCTTTTGTGGTTCCATATAAATTTTTAGAATTTTATGTGTTCTAGTTCTGTGAAAAATGTCATGGGTAATTTGACAGGGATCGCATTAAATCTGTATTGCCTTGGGTAGTATGGCCATTTTAACAATATTAATTCTTCCAATCCAAGAGCATGGGATATCTTTCCATTTCTTTGAATCATCTTCAGTTTCCCTTATTAATGTTTTATAGTTCGCAGCATATAAATCTTTCACCTCCTTGGTCAGGTTTATTCATAAGTATTTTATTTTGGGGGGTGTGATTGAAAAATTTTTTTTTAACCTTTCCTTTCTGATATTTCATTGTTAGTGTAAAGAAATTCAACGCTTTCTATATGCTAATTTGTATACTGCTACCTTGCTGAATTTATTGACTCTAGTAGTTTATGTGTGGAGTCTTTAGGGTTTTCTATATATAGTATTATGTCATCACATAGAATGACAATTATACCTCTTCCCTTTCAGTTGGATACCTTTTATTTCTTTTTTTTTGTCATATTGCTGTGGCTAGGACTTCCAATACTGTGTTGAATAGAAGAGGTGAGAGTAGGCAGCCTTGTCTTGTTTCAGATTTTAGCAGGAAGGCTTTCAGCTTTTCACTGTTGAGTATTATATTGGCTGTGTGTTTGTTATAAATAGTTTTTATTATGTTGAGATATATTCACTTTATATCCACTTTGGGTATAAAGAGTTTTTATCATGAATGGACATTGAATTTTGTCAAATGCTTTTTCTGCATCTATTGAGATGATCATGTGGTTTTTGTCTTTTCTTTTGTTTATGTGGTGCATCACACTGATCGATTTGCATGTGTTGAACCACAGACACCACGTTTTAGATAAATATTGACAAACTACTGATTCCAGGGGAAAGCAATGAAAATGTAAAACATTTGCTCATTAGAAAGGTAAATGAAATGGAAGATATTAAGGCTAGGGTAAAAGAAATGCTGAGGTGAGTGGGCAGTAAGGAGGCAGGAGAGTTTGATGGATTTAGTGAGCTTCAGAGGTATGAAAAATGTAACATGAAAGGGGGATTAGCCTCATTTGTATAGCATCAGAAGACAGATTAGGATCATGGGAGTGGAGAGGTCATTTTAGGGAATCAGACTTAAGCTCAGAGAAAGAACTTTCTGACAATTACTGATGCCTAAAAAGAGACTAGATTGCCATTAGACACTAAACTTTTTTTTATTGTTGACTATTTTAAGACAGCGTTTACACAGCAAAAATTGTTGTGCTGGAGAGGACCAACATGCACTGGATCTAAGTATAATAAACTTTTAAATTAGGTGCCCACATGTTTTATATTCCCAATTGGACATATTTAAGAGTGAGGGGGGTTGCTAATAATAAGTAGTTAGGGACCACAGTCCTAAAGAGTAAAATGAAACATAGAATCCATAATCTTGGTGATGATGATGATGATGATAGAAATCACTTTAATTGCATTTCCTAGAGGCCGGGCAGTGTTTTAAGTTATTTACATAAGAGATAGGGAACATTATTTTCTACATTTTGCAGAGAAGGATAACTTCAGTCCAATTTAAAGTCTTATAGCTGATAAGACATAAAACCAGCTGGTAAGAGGTAAAGCTGGAAAGATTCTAATCCAGATAATCTGTTTCTAGATTTCGTGGACTTAACTACTACACTCTACTATATATATATATATATATGTGTGTGTTTGTGTGTGTGTGTGTGTGTGTATATATATAATACGTATATAGATATTTTAAAAATTTATTTAGAAATAATTATAGATTCACAGGAAGTTACAAAAATAATACAAAGAGGTCTCATAATCCCTTTCCTTAATTTTCCCCAATGGTTACATCTTAAGTAAGTATATTCAAATCCAGGAAATTTACATCAGTACAGCATGTGTATATAGTTTCTATGCCAGTTATCATATGTGTAGGTTCATGTAACCACCACTGTAATCAAGATACGGATCTAGTCCATTACCACAAAGAGCTCCCTCATGGTTACCCCTTTGTAGTCACACCTACCCTCTTCCATCTCACCATCCTTACTACCTGGCCACTACCAGCTTGTTCTCTGTTTCTATAATTTTGTCATTTCATGAACATTTACAAATGGAATCATACAGTAGGTGACCTTTCCATTCAGCATAATGCTGAATAGATATGTTTAGTAGGGAAATTTAAACATATCAATTGTATAATGGACAAAAAATTTTCTATGGACAAAATTCCATTTGAATTTATAATAAATAATTTATTTAAATATTATTTTATAAATAACATATAATGCAGAAAACATATGTGAATTGGTAACCTGTTTTGGAATAAGTATATTAAGAGCATTGGATGAAAAACGAAACATTTAAATTAGCTTAACCGTATAGGAATTGGCATTTTGGTGTGATCTGTTATGCTTATCTTCTAATGATTGGCTGTTTATTTTGTGTAACATCTTAAATGATCTGTTTTGTTGCCTATAAACAGAAAAACAACTTGATGTGCTGATGGGAAAGAACATAATTCAGCAATCAGCATTCAAATTCATTTTAAATTACATTCCTAGACATAGGGAAATATTAAAAAGAAATTAAGATTTTTTTCTCCATTAGAGTTTTAGTTAGAACCACTTCATTAAATGACAACTTCAAAGTAAATAGGCAGGCAGTTATGTATCTCTGCTAATCACACTGGCTGGTAAAACTGTTTCTTTGCTTCTTATTTCCAGTTAGCTCCACCAAATAATGTTTCCTATAAGATAATGCTTCTGACTAAAGAAACGAGGGAAGGCAAGTAAGCAAACCTAATTGCCAATAACATTTACATCTAAAACATTCTGTTATAAAACAGCTTAAAAACTCAACAGCTAACAAGATGAACACTTTTTTTGGTTTCATTTTACTTTTTATTTCATTACATTTCATTTCATTTATTTTTGGTAAAATTAAATGCTAATGCATTCTAAGCTTTCATGCACATAGATGGGAAAATCAATTTACCCACCCCGGCGAAGGCAGTTGAGCAGACTCTGGAACATGAGCCTCGATCTATAGCATGGCACAGCGCTGTACACACAAACTTTGCCCAGGAGATATTTGGACAACAGAATAGAGCAAAACAAAGAAAATGTACCATTAAGATTTTAATTCAAGTTTTCATCGAAATTAAATCAATGAAAATTTATCTTTTTTTTTCCACATAGAAAGTGGTAAAACATATGTATATATGAATCATACAGATGACTGTTGGGTCGGCCAAAAGGTTCGTTCCTTTTTTTCCATAAGATGGCTCTAGTAGCACTTAGTTGTCTTTAACTTCACTAGAAACGATTTTGTAAGATTGTATGTGACAGCTGTCATATAAACGTGCATTTAAAAAAAGACATCAAAATTGGTGAATTTTTGTGTAGCCATTTTAATATTGAAGATGGAAGAAAAAAGCAACATTTTCGGCATATGCTTTATTATTTCAAGAAAGGTTAAAATGCAACCGAAACGCACAAGAAGGTTTGTGCAGTGTATGGAGAAGGTGCTGTGACTGATTGAATGTGTCAAAAGTGGTTTGCAAAGTTTCATGCTGGAGATTTCTCGCTGGACGATGCTCCACTGTCGTGTAGACCAGTTGAAGTTGATAGAGATCAAATCAAAACAATAATTGAGAACAATCAATGTTATACCACTTGGGAGATAGCCGACATACTCAAAATATCCTAATCAAGTGTTGAAAATCATTTGCCCCAGCTTGGTTATGTGAATCGTTTTGATGTTTGTGTTCCACATAAGTTCAGCAAAACAAACAAACAAACAAACAAAAGAAAACCACTTCTTGACTGTATTTCCGCATGCGATTTCCTACTTAAACGTAATGAAAACATTACATTTTTAAAACAAATTTTGACGGGTGATGAAAAGTGGATACTGTACAATAATGTGTAACGGAAGAGATGGTGGAGCAAGCGAAATAAACCACTACCAACCACACTAAAGGCCGGTCTTCATCCAAAGAAGGTGATGGTGGGATTGGAAGGGAACCCTCTATTATAAGCTTCTTCCAGAAAATCAAATGATTAACTCCAACAAGTACTGCTCCCAATTAGAACAACTGAAAGCAGCACTCGACGAAAAGCGTCTGGAATTAGTCAACAGAAAATGCATAATCTTCCATCAGGATAACGCAAGACTGCGTGTTTCTTTGATGACCAGGCTAAAACGGTTATGCCTTTGCTGAGAAGTTCTGCTTCATCCGCCGTATTCATCAGACATTGCACCTTCAAATTTCCACTGATTTCAGTCTTCACAAAATTCTCTTAATGGAAAAAACTTCAATTCCCTGGAAGACTGTAAAAGGCACCTGGAACAGTTCTTTGCTCAAAAAGATAAACAGTTTGGGGAAGATGGAATTATGAAGTTGCCTGAAAAATGGCAGAAAGTGGTGGAACAAAATTGTGACTTCGTTGTTCAATAAAGTTCTTGGTGAAAATGAAAAATGTGTCTTTTATTTTTACTTAAAAACCAAAGGTGCTTTTTGGCCAAAACAATAACAGCGAAAACAAAAAAAAAGTGGGTTTTTTTAAACTTCATTGTAGGCAGTCCTGTTGTCGTGTTCATAGATGTCTAATTCTCTTATTTTTCAAAACAGAATTAAGTTATTCTACCTTATACATACACAAATACATGAAACAGATGTACAAATACGTTATGGGGTACCATAAAAACAAAGCCCATGAATGGTCAAAGTGAACACAATATTTTCATACTCATATTTCAATATAAACAAACAAAAAAATCAGCCAACCAACCAACAAAGAACCCAAAAACAAAGAATGCACTACCCATTCACAAATGAACTCACTTTCACCTTTGTAAATGGATTTTTGTGTGTGCTTCACTTGTTAAAATAAAACCTATCTGGCTGATGGGTATTATTTTTCCCTTGAATTGTACTGAACACCATTGCAGCCTTTCACATTAGTCTATTAATAAACATGAATCATTTCTTCATGTACAGTTCTAGATTAATTAAACCATACATGTTCATTTGTTAATCAAGTATTCACAAATGTGAATTCTTGTATTCACTAAGTATTCACTAAGTTCTTACTATATACAGGTGTTGGGAACATAAGATAAATATTTGGTTTGTCCTCTAGAATATAACTAACAGACATACATGTGGAAAATTAACAACTATATATGATAAGTGCTAGAAATGGAGCATTTATCAAACTAGAGTGAAGTTGCTACTACAGAGAAAGAATGACAGCAAACATAATATGGTTCCCTAAGATTAGAATCAAAGGTGGCCACGCAGATAATTAAGTCCAAATGCTTCGTTTTAAAGGTGAAGAAACAGAGGTTCAAAAACTTATCACAGCTAGTCAGAATATATCTTGACTAGATGCCAAAATTTAAAATAGCCTTACTGCTGACTTTACAAATGTTGCTGTGAAGAATAAATGAAATGTAATAAGAAGTATCTGGTAGATAGCAAGGCATCAATAAACCTCTGGGAAGAAGTCTGTTGCAGTGGAAACAGAATGAATTTGGAATATAACATACTTGGGTTAAAATTCCATCTCTTCCTAATGTGGCACTTAATTGATCATTGCTTTGTCTCTTATCCCTCCTCTCTAACACAGGGACAATTATTCCAATATCTTGTGATCATTTAACTATGTCAAAATTGATCAATTGATAAATTTATCATATGTTACTCACTACTTGATAGACTTTTAAAGAGGAGATTTTCTTTTTGGGGGGAGATAACAACTTGATTAATGTATTGAGTTTGAAGATGATATTTCTACAATATGGCTAAGAGAGGGTTAACTTGTAGAGCATGAGAAAATTTGATTATTTTGTTTTCATTTTCTGGTCTCTGAGTGGAAATTGACCAGAGAGGAGCCAACAGTGCAGGAATTGAAAGACCAATGTTCACATTATTAAAAATCTTATGAGAAAGAGTATAGTGGGATTTGTTGTTGTTTTGCTGTGAAGTGAAATTTTCTATAATTCTAAACTCTTAGTATGATGCATGATATAAGTGAATAGTTTTGTTTTGTTTTCTTTTAGTGGAAATTAAATAAGTCAAGGAGCTTTACATTGGGTTAGAGGGGAATGGAGCAGAGGTAATTATATGGAAGCAGGATGCCTGATTGGAAAACATAAGCCTCTTGGGCACTTACTGACATCATATGGAAGAAATAGAACTTCCACAGAGCATGTAGTTGGGGGTTCAAGTCCATCATAACTCAAAGGACAGGAAGTCCTCAGTTGACATCTCAGTTGCATTTGATGTGAGGATTTAATGAGATAGTGAACATGATAACCTGGTTATCAAGGCACATTTTGGAATGTCTGCATAGACGGTGATGACCCTTTTTTCTCTTTGGCCTCTGACCTTAATCACTGGCTCTCCGACCTCTGCTAATCAAATTGGGGTTAAAATCTGACCCCATCACACTCAGATATGCTTTTCTAAAAATTTGCAGTAAGAACTAAGAGAGAGGAATTTAGTGTTTATGTTTCACTTGAACTATTACATATGATTAGAAGTACAGATATAGCCTGACAAATGGACAATAAGAAGGGAAAATGAGGCAGCAGAGCTGAGACAAAGAAGCATACTCACCAGTAAGAGTGCAAATTTTATTTCAATTAAACCATTGTTATATTTCCTGGTGGAAGCACTCCTTTCTTGGTAATTAGCATCCAAAGTTCTAGGGACAACGAACATATTATTTGAGTGATTTATTAGAAGCAACAATGATAGATGCCACCTCAATCCTCTTCTACTATTTATTTCCCAAATTCATTTCTTCTGGCTTTGGAAGAAACAGCTCTATTCATTGTTCATAAGATCAAAATAATGTTAAAAGCATATTTTGCATCCTGTAGGACAGCACCAAAAACTAATGTGTTCTCGTAACTGGTCCCATAACTGAATCTTCAACAGGCCTTCTGACATTCTATAAGCAAGCTATTTGGGGATGATGAGATACATAATAGAATTGGAAAGCCCATTTGTCTTATTTTGCAGAAAAAAGAGTTCCTCAGACAGAAACAATGCACAGGATACAATAATCATGAATAAAACAATGGATGGTGGTATGAGAAGAAGCATTAGGGACAAGGCAGGTATATCCATATCCAGGATAAGTGTGTATTACCATGAAGACACAATTTTATAATCCCCCTGGTGCAAGAATTCCAATGTAATCACTCTGCCTGCAGGTATCTGGTCAGTGCATTAGAGAATAGAGCCATATTAGGAACTTAGCCTTGACTTCTGCTGTTGCAGATTAAGAATACAGCAGAGACAGTATTCAGATAAGGCTTGTTATAAGGAATATCATATTATTGAGTCCATAACTTTATCTTTGTACATAACTCTACTAATCTTGCCAATATGGGTATCTTTTTCCCATGAACTCTGGAAATATTGGCTGAGTGATACACTCAGAATTGATTATATTGTCTATATGAATATTAAGCCCCTCCTCTGCAATAGGTGACTTTGGTGAGCACTGGTAAATCTAGATGAAGTTGTTTTTTTTTTTTTTTTTTTTTTTTAAACAATCATCATAGGGAACTGACCAAGAGATTCAGGTTGAGAGAGATGGAACAATGTAGGGACAGAAAGTGCCAGGAGACCCTGCATCAAAAATATATGAAACTTCCTTGTGCTCTCAGAGACTGGAAAAGCCTTATCTAACTTGTGATCAGAGTCCTTCTCTGCACCCAACTTCATGATTTGGTGGATCACATAACAGCAGTTCCGAAATGGGCAGATCAGGTTACATGCTCACGTAGTGTTCCAGATCAGGCATCCCACCTCTACCAGAGCCTAATAGCAAGCCCAGGAGCTGTTTCTCAAAGTGTAAGTTTTTTTGTGTGCATAATAACGCATAGCTGAAATCCAAAAACTCTGGAAATCTGAATTATGATTCCCCTATCAGTGATCCCCAGATGGTCCATCAGCATTCATATCTGCCATAGACATTTGGAGCACTGTTAAATCTGCCAGGTCATAAAGCCCAAGCAAGAAAGAACTTTACATCATACATACCAGCTTCAGAACCTTTTATTGCTTTGGTTTTGCATTAGTTTTCTATTGCTGTGTAACAAGTTACCACAAACTTAGTGTCCTGAAACAATAAAAAATTTATTATCTTTATAGTTCTTTAAGTCAGAAATCCCACCTGGGTCATTAGAACTGCATTTCTTTCTTGTGGTTCTAGGGGAGAATCCATTTCCTTGCCTTTCCCACTTACTAAAGGCCAGACACATTCCTTGTCTTGTGCCCCTGTCCCTTTATGTTCAAATCCAGCAATGCCGCATCTCTCTATTTTTCCAAAGTAACACCTCCCTCTGTAACAAAATTTAGAAAAAGTTCTCTGCTTTTATGAATCCATCTGATTTGATGGGGCCCACCTGGATAACACAGACTACTCTCCCCAACTCAAGGTTCTTAACTTAATTGTATCATCAGTCTCTTTTGCCAAATAATTATCCATAAGTTCCAGAGAATATGGACGTCTATGGAGGGCCATGCAGAACCGCCTGTTACATGATTCAGAGCAGCATGTTAATCGTGCCTTCAAACTCTAAAGGAGCACACTAAGCATTGTGTCTCTCTGAGTTATAGAGATGGAAGGCAAAGCAACTTGAGTTTTACTTTTGAGGGGATATCTGGGCATTTCTCAGTTCTACTGAATTCCTAGAACCTCACAAAGATGACATTTCTCTACATTTTCATGAGGTTTATCTTTTTCCTCTGGCATGCATATGTCTTGTCAACACATTTGGGATATTTGCTGCTTCCTGCTCACCAGGTCCGATCATGATGAGGTCATGGATGTTCTGGGCCAGTATAATGTCCTGTGGGATGGTGCTATGATCAAGTGCCCTGAGCATTAGATTTTGACAGATAACCAGAAACATGAAATATTTCCAAAGTAAAAGAAGGAACTTTTTCCACTGCCCTTGCCAGATGATGTTTAATAATTACAACCGGGTAGAGGGGGCACTTGCCAGGTCAAAATCTGATCTTAATGAGAACGGATATGTTAATTTACTCTAGCGAACAGATCACACCTGGAACATCAGCTGCAATTAGTGTCACCACCTACTTTAATTTGAAGTAGTTTACTGCTATTTTCTATGCCTATCTTTTTACACAATGAAGAGGCAGATTTCTTTCCTTGTAAGAATGTTTTTTCAATAATCTGATATTATTTCCCTAGTTTAAAAACAATGAAATTAGGATAATTATGGTAGATAGGACCAAGAATAAGGATATTGGATAATTTAATTTTTTAAAATTAATTAATTAATTAAATTAATTTTGCCTGCATTGGGTCTTCATTGTTGCACGTGGGCTTTCTCTAGTTGGGGTGAGCAGAGGCCACTCTTTGTTGTGGTGCACGGGCTTCTCATTGCAGTGGCTTCTCTTGTTGCAGAGCATGGGCTCTAGGCATGCAGGCTTCAGTAGTTGTGGTGCACGGACTTAGTTCTGCAGCATGTGGGATCTTCCCAGACCAGGGCTTGAACCTGTGTCCCCTGCACTGGCAGGCGGATTCTTAACCACTGTGCCACCAGGGAAGTCCATGAATTATTTATCCCTATCAAAATTACAAATGTAATACCACATTTCTGGAGAAAACACAGATTAATACTACCTTTAAAGACTTGGAAGAGACAGATTGACAGATCAATTTGGTCCAATTCTGATGCATTGGAGCTAAATCTTTATCACATGAATGTAAATTCTCTTTCTGACTGTGGATGATAGAAGCATTTTGAGTCCCCAGGAAAGAGTCCTATGATCTCCCTAAATCTTGGGTATTTCCCTCTCCTCTGTGCACAGTGACCTGGGCAAATGTTTGCAGGTCCCTTTGGGGAAGGCTAGGA
The DNA here is from genome assembly GCF_963924675.1 of Phocoena phocoena. NCBI lineage: Eukaryota > Metazoa > Chordata > Mammalia > Artiodactyla > Phocoenidae > Phocoena > Phocoena phocoena. The sequence continues at coordinate 106,613,443 of NC_089222.1, forward strand.
GGATGATTTACAAGAAAGACTTCTGGCAGATTCTCAGAGGTCTTTATCCAAGGGGCTTCAGGTGTGTGAACTGGTTGAATTCTAGGATCTTAGTGAGAGGCTGAGAACTTCCATTTGGATAACTTGAGTCAGGTTCCTGTTTATAATATCAACAGTTTTTGATTAAGCACACCATTTGATATGTCAGTAGATTGTGCCATGATCATGTGAACCCTGTCAAGATCCCTGCAGGTGAAAACATTCTGACTACTATGCCAGCCCTGTGACCTTTTGTGGGTAGTCTTGCCAACCTTATCTCAGACATTTAAATGCTGCCACTCTTGGACCACAGCCCTCATAAGACCAGATTCCATTCTGATAGCATCATCTCACAACTCTATCCACACAAAAAGCACAGCAAGTACAGAAGTTTTCCTAGGTGCACAGTGTCTATGCTATTCTCATGTAATACTTGGTGAAATCAGTCCTCTGTGCCTTTAGGAGCCATGGTATGAGAACAGATCTACTCCAAAATTCCCTTCTCCCAGACCTTGAGATCTCATCCTTTATATTATACTAAAACATTTTTGACACCTGAACTTTCATGTAGGACATTGTTGAGTCAAGATTTCAGTCAACCACCTGAGTACATTGCTGGAGCCTTTTCTACTCCTTGAGTTATCTCAGTAGATCCAGGGCAACTAGATCTTTAAACTTAGCCCAGACCAGTGATATGTATCTTCTTCTCTGGCTCTTTCCAAGTTTATCCCCCATCCCATGATTCTGATCAAAATTTTGTAGTTATTTTGGAGTATAGTCTGTTTCCTTATGGGCAGGCTGTGTATGTAATCCTGGGCCGTGTGCTAATTATGATTCTGGAAAGAGTGAGAGATGGTGAGTAGATCTTGGCCACTCTTTGTAAGCTGATGGCTCCAGATGAGAGAAGAAAGGGTTCCCCACTCAGAGAAGAGGGGCTGCTTCCTCCAGGAAGCGCAGGGGGACTTAGAGGCTCATGTTTCTCAGATTCATCCAAGTAAACCAAACTTTTCCATATCTAATTTTCCAGGTTTGTTTCCATTTTATAAATACTAAAATTTTCAAGTTAGAGTCTTTTTAATGCTTTTAATTCAAATTACATTATAATTTTTAAACTCTGAATTCAACTTACATTATTATCTTTTAAACCCACAGAATTAAACTTTCAAACTTTGCTTTTGCCTATATTGGTCATCTTCTGTCTTGTAGATTAGAAGTTATTTTAGGTCAGTCATTGAAACACTCTGGTTCTCTGCTTATAACTTGAACAGATAATTTAAAGCTCTGACCTCATCATTTTCTTTATGTCATCCTTCCAATGCAGCCAGAAGTAACCAGCCCACACAGAGCCCTTGCAACTGTCACTTATACTCTAATGGACACTTTGTCTAAATGATGCATATGACCAACATCCCATTTTCTCTTGGAACTAAGGTCATCACCACCTTCAGACCCAATCAGGACAGATAATTACTCCCAGATTCCTATCCTTGAAGGACTATTTTTTGGAACTACTCCTAGGCAAAGAAAAATACTACATTAGTCAGAGTTCAGTCAGGGAAACAAATCAATCTATATATTTCAAACAGAAATATTTAATACAAGATCAACTGCTTGCAGTATTGTTGGAGAGGATTGAGTTATAAGCCTTCAGTCTGCTGGCTAGAAATTATAAAACCGCAAGAAGCTTGTACTGAAACTGCACCTGTGAAGTAGGACACTGACAGTGGACTTTGGATTTTAGGAAGCTGCATGAAACCACTGCCCCTTCTCTCAGTCCAGGCTGTCACCACCATACTGGAAGAAGAATGAATTCTAACTCTTTCTTCTTCTGAATCTTATGTGAGTGCCTATAATAGGCAGAATATAACCAGAGACTTTCTGGTGAGGGGTTTGGGGAATTATAGTTCCCAGCATGCTGTACCCACAGTAAAGGGGAGATGATAGAAGCAAGTAGGGATAACACTGAGTCTCAAAAGATAACAACACACAGCCCTTTTCAGGACTACCTAGTCCAATCACTATTAGCACATTCTTACACTTCTGCCTTAGCTTCTTAGCAGAACTTTCTCTTGATCACCAATAACTCATCTCTACAAAGCAGGCAGAGAAATACTTTAAAAATAAGGCAGAACCCCACCTTTTCTCCTTATTTGGAACCTTCCAATTACATTTTATTGCAAGTAGAATTAAATCCAAACCCTTACCGTGGCTTTCAAAGCCATATACATCTAACTCTTGCCTGTGTCTCTGATCTTGCAAATTACCATGTTCTGCCTCACCGACTATGGATACTTCTTACAAGGATAGCTTCCTAGTGTTTGTCAAACAACTGAACTTGCTCCTGCGTGTTGCTTTGCACTTGTTATTCCTTCAGCTTAAAATGAACTTTCCTCAGATATTCTTTTACTTGATTCCTGTTCATCATTTAGATTTCAGCTGGAAGTTTGGAGGAGAGGAGTAAGGGGACAAAGAACATCATCAGAGGCCACAAGCCGAAGAGATGCATTTGTTCTTAGCAGCAAAAGATATTTAAACTCCAGAACTGTAGATTGTTTGAGGGGTCTACCATACAGCCCAGCGTTTCTCAAACCTGATTCCTCCATGCTTTCCTAGAAAATAGACTTTAGCTTCTCACCCATGCAGCTGGGACCCTAGCATCTGCAGCTTTAATAAGCCACAGAGATGATTCTTATACAGGTTGGCTATGTATTTTTTGTGTTTTACTTATTATTGTGTATTTATTATCTTGGAAACACTGTACTAGAAATTATACCAGTATTTCTATAAGAAAAAAATCTAAGAAAAAATAAATAAATGTAACCTATCACCAAGAATACCTTGTGAGTATAGTAAAATTGACCAATGGTGAGAATTTAAGCATATCTTGTTTTAAGGTTCTTAAAGGAAGAAAAATATCTAAACAAAGACTGTAATTTAATAAAGTATAACTTGATTATAGACTAGGAAATTATTTAGCATCCTATAATTGCCTTAAAGTTGCACAGTTGTAGCTTATTTTCTTTTGATAGGGTTTCCATTTCACTTATAAAAACAACAGGAAACAACTAAACTTTAGATATTGCTACTCCAACAGGACTTCTTTTTTAACATCTTTATTGGAGTATAATTGCTTCACAATGGTGTGTTAGTTTCTGCTTTATAACAAAGTGAATCAGTTATACATATACATATGTTCCCATATCTCTTCCCTCTTGCATCTCCCTCCCTATCCCACTCCTCTAAGTGGTCACAAACCACCGAGCTGATCTACCTGTGCTATGCGGCTGCTTCCCACTAGCTCTCTATTTTACGTTTGTAGTGTATATATGTCCATGCCACTCTCTCACTTTGTCACAGCTTACTCTTCCCCCTCCCCATATCCTCAAGTCCATTCTCTAGTAGGCCTGTGTCTTTATTCCCATCTTAACCCAAGGTTCTTCATGACCTTTTTTTTTTTCCTTAGATACCATATATATGTGTTAGCATATGGTATTTGTTTTTCTCTTTCTGACTTACTTCACTCTCTCCGACAGACTCTAGGTCCATCCACCTCACTATAGAAATCTCAATTTCGTTTATTTTTATGGCTGAGTAATATTCCATTGTATATATGTGCCACATCTTCTTTATCCATTCATCTGATGATGGACACTTAGGTGGCTTCCATGTCCTGGATATTGTAAATAGAGCTGCAATGAATATTTTGGTACATGACTCTTTTTGAATTATGGTTTTCTCAGGGTATATGCCCAGTAGTGGGATTGCTGGGTCGTATGGTAGTTCTATTTGTAGGTTTTTAAGGAACCTCCACACTGTTCTCCATAGTGGCTGTATCAATTTACATTCCCACCAACAGTGCAAGAGGGTTCCCTTTTCTCCACACCCTATCCAGCAATTATTATTTCTAGATTTTTTGATGATGGCCATTCTGACCAGTTTGAGATGATATCTCATTGTAGTTTTGATTTGCATTTCTCTAATGATTAATGATATTGAGGATTCTTTCATGTGTTTGTTAGCAATCTGTATATCTTCTTTGGAGAAATGTCTATTTAGGCCTTCTGCCCATTTTTCGATTGGGTTGTTTGTTTTTTTGTTATTGAGCTGCAGGAGCTGCTTGTAAATCTTAGAGATTAAGCCTTTGTCACTTTCTTCATTTGCAAATGCTTTCTCCCATTCTGAGGGTTGTCTTTTGGTTTTGTTTATGGTTTCCTTTGCTGTGCAAAAGTTTTTAAGTTTCATTAGGTCCCATTTGTTTATTTTTGGTTTTATTTCCATTTCACTAGGAGGTGGGTCAAAAAGGATCTTGCTGTGATTACTGTCATAGAGTGTTCTGCCTCTGTTTTCCTATAAGAGTTTGATAGTTTCTGGCCTTACATTTAGGTCTTTAATCAATTTTGAGCTTATTTTTGTGTATGGTGTTAGGGAGTGTTCTAATTTCATACTTTTACATGTACTTGTCCAGTTTTCCCATCATCACTTATTGAAGAGGCTGTCTTTTCTCCACTGTATATTCTTGCCTCCTTTATCAAAGATAAGGTGACCATATGTGCATGGGTTTATCTCTGGGCTTTCTATCCTGTTCCACTGATCTATATTTCTGTTTTTGTGCCAGTACCATACTGTCTTTATTACTGTAGCTTTGTAGTATAGTCTGAAGTCACGGAGCCTGATTCCTCCAGCTCCGTTTTTCGTTCTCAAGATTGCTTTGGCTATTCAGGGTCTTTTGTGTTTCCATACAAATTGTGAAATTTTTTGTTCTAGTTCTGTGAAATATGCCAGTGGTAGTTTGATAGGGAATGCATTGATTCTGTAGATTGCTTTGGGTAGTAGAGTCATTTTCACAATGTTTATTCTTCCAATCCAAGAACATGGTATATTACTCCATCTATTTGTATCCTCTTTAATTTCTTTCATCAGTGTCTTATAATTTTCTGCATACAGGTCTTTTGTCTCCTTAGGTAGGTTTATTCCTAGATATTTTATTCTTTTTGTTGCAATGGTAAATGGGAGTGTTTCCTTAATTTCACTTTCAGATTTTTCATCATTAGTCTCTGTGCATTAATTTTGTATCCTGCTACTTTACCAATTCATTGATTAGCTCTAGTAGTTTTCTGGTAGCATCTTTAGGATTTTCTATGTAGAGTATCATGTCATCTGCAAACACTGAAAGCTTTACTTCTTCTTTTCCGATTTGGAATCCTTTTATTTCCTTTTCTTCTCTGATTGCTGTGGCTAAAACTTCCAAAACTATGTTGAGTAAGAGTGGTGAGAGTGGGCAACCTTGTCTTGTTCCTGATCTTAGTAGAAACGGTTTCAGTTTTTCACCATTGAGGATGATGTTGGCTGTGGGTTTGTCATATATGGCCTTTATTATGTTGAGGAAAGTTCCTTCTGTGCCTACTTTCTGCAGGGTTTTTATCATAAATGGGTGTTGAATTTTGTTGAAAGTTTTCTCTGCATCTATTGATATGATCATATGGTTTTTCTCCTTCAATTTTTTAATATGGTGTATCACGTTGATTGATTTGCATATATTGAAGAATACTTGCACTCCTGGGAGAAACCCCACTCGTTCATGGTGTATGATCCTTTTAATGTACTGTAGAATTCTGTTTGCTAGTATTTTGTTGAGGATTTTTGCATCTATGTCCATCAGTGATATTGGCCTGTGGTTTTCTTTCTTTGTGACATCTGTGCCTGGTTTTGGTATTAAAGTGATGGTGGCCTTGTAGAATGAGTTTGGGAGTGTTCCTCCCTCTGCTATATTTTGGAAGAGTTTGAGACGCATAGGTGTTAGCTCTTCTCTAAGTTTTTGATAGAATTCACCTGTGATGCCATCTGGTCCTGGGCTTTTGTCTGTTGGTAGATATTTAATCACAGTTTCAATTTCAGTGCTTGTGATTGGTCTGTTCATATTTTCTATTTCTTCCTGATTCAGTCTTGGCAGGTTGTGCATTTCTCAGAATTTGTCCATCTCTTCCAGGTTGTCCATTTTATTGGCATAGACTTGCTTGTAGTAATCTCTCATTATCTTTTGTATTTCTGCAGTGTCAGTTGTTACTTCTCCTTTTTTATTTCTAATTCTATTGATTTGAGTCTTCTCCCTGTTTTTCTTGATGAGCCTGGCTAATGGTTTATCCATTTTTTTTTTATCTTCTGAAAGAAACACCTTTTAGTTTCATTGATCTTTGCTATCATTTCCTTCATTTCTTTTTAATTTATTTATGATCTGATCTTTATGATTTCTTTCCTTCTGCTAACTTTGGGGTTTTTTTGTTCTTCTTTCTCTAATTGCTTTAGGTGCAAGGTTAGGTTGTTTATTTGAGATATTTCCTGTTTCTTAAGGTAGGATTGTATGGCTATAAGCTTCCCTCCTAGAGCTGCTTTTGCTCCATCCCAAAGGTTTTGGGTCTTCATGTCTCCATTGTCATTTATTTCTAGGTATTTTTTGATTTCCTCTTTGATTTCATCAGTGATCACTTCATTATAAAGTAGTGTATTGTTTAGCCTCCATGTGTTTGTATTTTTCACAGATATTTTCCTGTAATTGATATCTAGTCTCATAGCATTGTGGTCGGAAAAGATACTTGATATGATTTCCGTTTTCTTAAATTTACCAAGGCTTGATTTGTGACCCAAGATATGATCTATCCTGGAGAATGTTCCATGAACACTTGAGAAAAATGTGTATTCTGTTGGTTTTCGATGGAATTTGCTATAAATATCCATTACATCCATCTTGTTTAATATATCATTTAAAGCTTGTGTTTTCTTATTTATTTTCATTTTGGATCATCTGTCCCTGGGTGAAAGTAGGGTGTTAAAGTCCCCTACTATGATTGTGTTACTGTCAATTTCCCCTTTTATGTCTGTTAGTATTTGCCTTATGTATTGAGGTGTTCCTATATTGGGTGCCTAAATATTTACAATTGTTATATCTTCTTGGATCGATCCCTTGATCATTAGGTAGTGTCCTTCTTTGTCTCTTGTAATAGTCTTTATTTTCAAGTCTATTTTGTCTGATATGAGAATTGCTACTCCAGCTTTCTTTTGATTTCCATGTGATGTAATATCTTTTTCCATCCCCTCACTTTCAGTCTGTATGTGTCCCTAGGTCTGAAGTGGGTCTCTTGTAGACAGTATATGTATGGGTCTTGTTTTTGTATCCATTCTGCCAGTCTGTGTCTTTTGGTGGGAGCATTTAATCCATTTACATTTAAGGTAAATATAGATATGTATGTTCCTTTTACCATTTTCTTAATTGTTTTGGGTTTGTTTTGTAGGTCTTTTCCTTCTCTTGTGTTTCTTGCCCAGAGAACTTCCTTTAGCATTTGTTGTAAAGCTGGTTTGGTGGTGCTGTACTCTCTCAGCTTTTGCTTGTCTATAAAGGTTTTAATTTCTCCATCAAATCTGAATGTGATCCTTGCTGAGTAGAGTAATCTTGGTTGTAGGTTTTTCTCCTTCATCACTTTAAATATGTCCTGCCAGTCCCTTCTGGCTTGCAGAGTTTCTGCTGAAAGATCAGCTGTTAACCTTATGGGGATTCCCTTGTGTGTTATTTGTTGTTTTTCCCTTGCTGCTTTTAATATGTTTTCTTTGTATTTAATTTTTGATAGTTTGATTAATATGTGTCTTGGCGTGTTCCTCCTTCGATTTATCCTGTATGGGACTCTCTGTGCTTCCTGGACTTGATTAACTATTTCCTTTACCATATTAGGGAAGTTTTCAACTGTAATCTCTTTAAATATTTTCTCAGTCCCTTTCTTTTTCTCTTTTTCTTCTGGGACCCTCATAATTCAAATATTGGTGCTTTTAATGTTGTCCCAGAGGTCTCTGAGACTGTCCTCAGTTCTTTTCATTCTTTTTTCTTTATTCTTCTCTGCAGTAGTTATTTCCACTATTTTATCTTCCAGGTCACTTATCCGTTCTTCTGCCACAATTATTCTGCTATTGATCCCTTCTAGAGTATTTTTCATTTCATTTATTGTGGTGTTCATCGTTGCTTGTTTCCTCTTTAGTTCTTCTAGGTCCTTGTTAAATGTTTCTTGCATTTTCTCTATTCTGTTTCCAAGATTTTGGATCATCTTTACGATCATTGTTCTGAATTCTTTTTCAGGTAGACTGCCTATTTCCTCTTCATTTGTTAGGCCTGGTGGGTTTTTACGTTGCTCCTTCATCTGCTGTGTGTTTTTCTGTCTTCTCATTTTGCTTATCTTACTGTGTTTGGGGTCTCCGTTTTGCATGCTGCAGGTTCGTAGTTCCCATTGTTTTTGGTGTCTGTCCCCAGTGGCTAAGGTTGGTTCAGTGGGTTGTGTAGGCTCCCTAGTAGAGGGGACTAGTGCCTGTGTTCTGGTGGATTAGGCTGGATCTTGTCTTTCTGGTGGGCTGTTCCACATCTGGTGGTGTGTTTTGGGGTGTCTGTGGCCTTATTATGATTTTAGGCAGCCTCTCTGCTAATACGTGGGGTTGTGTTCCTGTCTTGCTAGTTGTTTGTCATAGGATATCCAGCACTGTAGCTTCCTGGTTGTTGAGTAAAGCAGGTTCTTGGTGTTGAGATGGAGATCTCTGGGAGATTTTCACCATTTGGTATTACGTGGAGCTGGGAGGTCTCTTGTGGACCAGTGTCCTGAACTTGGCTCTCCCACCTCAGAGGCACAGTACTGACTCCTGGCTGGAGCACCAAGAGCCTTTCATCCACAGAGCTCAGAATGAAAGGGAGAAAAAAATAGAAAGAAAGAAAGAGAGAGAGAAAGAAAGAGAAAGAAAGAAAGAGAGAGAGAAAGAAAGAAAGAGGATAAAATAAAATGAAGTAAGATAAAATAAAATAGTTATTAAAATATTTATTAAGAAAAAAACTTTTTAAAGTAAAGAAAAATAAAAATGGACGGACAGAACCCTAGGACAAATGGTGAAAGCAAAGCTATACAGACAAAACCTCACACAGAAGCATAGACATACACACTCACAGAAAGAGGAAAACGGGAAAAAATAATATATCTTGCTCCCAAAGCCCACCTCCTCAATTTGGGATGATTCGTTGTCTATTCAGGTATTCCACAGATGCAGGGTACATCAGGTTGTGGAGATTTAATCTGCTGCTCCTGAGGCTGCTGGGAAAGATTTCCCTTTCTCTTCTTTGTTCGCACAGCTCCCAGGGTTCAGCTTTGGATTTGGCCCTGTCTCTGCGTGTAGATCGCCTGAGGGTGTCTGTTTTTCCGCTCAGACAGGACGGGGTTACAGGAGCAGCTGATTCTGGGGCTCTGGCTCACTCAGGCCGGGGGGAGGGAGGGAGGGGCATGGATGCAGGGCGAGCCTGCGGCGACGGAGGCCAGCATGATGTTGCATAAGCCTGAGGCGCACCGTGCATTCTCCCGGGGAAGTTGTCCCTGGATCACGGGACCCTGACAGTGGCGGACTGCACAGGCTCCTGGGAGGGGAGGTGTGGAGAGTGACCTGTGCTTGCACACAGGCTTCTTGGTGGCGGCAGCAGAGGCCTTCGGGTCTCATGCCCGTCTCTGGGGTCTGCGCTTTTAGCCGCGGCTCGCGCTCATCTCTGGAGCTCCTTTAAGCAGCTCTCTTAATCCCCTCTCCTCGCGCACCAGGAAATAAAGAGGCAAGAAAAAGTCTCTTGCCTCTTCGGCAGGTCCAGACTTTTCCCCGGACTCCCTCCCGGCTAGCCGTGGTGCACTAAGCCCTTCAGGCTGTGTTCACGCCGCCAACCCCAGTTCTCTCTCTGTGCTCCGACCGAAGCCCGAGCCTCAACTCCCAGCCTCTGCCGCCCCGGCGGGTGAGCAGACAAGCCTCTTGGGCTGGTGAGTGCTGGTCGGCACCTATCCTCTGTGCGGGAATCTCTCCGCTTTGCCTTCCGCACCCCTGTTGCTGTGCTCTCCTCTGTGGCTCCGAAGCTTCCGCCCTCCGCCACCCACAGTCTCCGTCCGCGAAGGGGCTTCTAGTGTGTGGAAACCTTTCCTCCTTCACGGCTCCCTCCCACTGGTGCAGGTCCCGTCCCTATTCTTTTGTCTCTGTTTATTCTTTTTTCTTTTGCCCTACCCAGTTATGTGGGGAGTTTCTTTCCTTTTGGGAGGCCTGAGGTCTTCTGCCAGCGTTCAGTAGGTGTTCTGTAGGAATTGTTCCACATGTAGATGTATTTCTGATGTTTTTGTGGGGAGAAAGGTGATCTCTGCATCTTACTCTTCTGCCATCTTCCTCAACTCCCCCACAGGACTTCTTACAAGGCTCAAAGAAGTCATGACTATAATCTAGAAATTAGGAGTTCCTTCAAGGTCTTAGCCCATCAGTGAAAGGTACATGTTAAGCTCTTGTTCTCCATCATACGATGAATGTGTCACAGATCTTTTCTGAACTTTGTGATGTTCCTATAAATATACCACTATGTGACCCATTTGTACCCTCTGGTCTTCAGTGGCACAAATTTTTCTTTAATTTCTAAATGAAATTATTTGAATTCCAGCCACACTTTAGACTCCCATATTCCTCCCAGATATTTCTGAGAATTCCTCGAGTTTGTGCTTACATGTCTTGGTGGTTATTTGTTAGCTCTTGTGCCAAATTCCTGGTTTTGGCTGGCTTCTCCCTTATTGTTCTCGCCATCTCTCTCCACCTCCACATATTCCTTTCACCTTTCTGGTTGACTGCACCTCAAAATGTGAATTTAGAGTTTATTCCACAGAGCAGAGAGAAGAGACACCTTTACTAAGTTAGCAGTTACATTATATTAAAGATTTGGAGAGGGTTGGTGTTAAAAAATATATAGCAGAGAATAGGAAATTGCTCTCTCTAAACTTATTGATCATACACTGTCTCAGGGAATAAATAACAGCCATGTTTTCTCTAAATTTGGGCTTAATCACCATGTTGCTGGGACCTGTTCTCTCTTTGCAAAGTTTTTTCTCCTTTGAATACAGTTCTTCTTCTGTATTCTCTATCCCTGACCTGACCACTCCACCTCCCCCATTCTTCACAACATTCACACCCCCATAAAAAGTGCAGAAAAAAAAAAAGGCAGCACCACAGGGGCGTGCTCGTGTGTGTGGGCTCACACACATACACTTCTTGCCCTGGAGGTTACCTGTTCAAAGCTAACATTATTTTATGTTAAAATAATCTCTTTACACCAGCAAAAGCAAATATTATCTTTACTCTGCAAGGCAGTTAATTATGTTTCCCTGTTTTCTCATTCAAACTCTGCCCTCTGTTTTGCCTTTCATAATGAAAAAATAACATCCTTTTTATTTTTTAAGGAAAGAAGCCATTTTCTACCTAAAAGGAATTATGCAGTTGCCCAAATATAAAAATCTGCAATCATTTTCTTTTAAAATGGCAATATTTCCTTATAGCCGAAAATGAAGTGTATGCTTTTTCTTTTAACTCAGAATACACCAGGAGTGAGGCAGGGAGGCTGTTATAGAAAGGTGAGTACAGAATTTTCAGTGATCCAGAGTTTGGAATCCTTCAACACATTTTCAGATTCTCAATATTGGCTTCTCATTAGAATCACTACGGAGCTTTAAAAATATCCCAATACTAAGGCCCCATGTCCTACTAATCACATCAGGGGGTGGCACCCAGGCATCAGTAGTTTCAAAGCTCCCCCAGATGATTCCAGTGTGCAGCCAAAGTTGAGAATGATTCATTCAGAGAAAACTGGGATACTTTCAAGCATGGCTAGTTAGTGGACAAATGCCATCTTGTAACAGCACTTGACAAACTGTATCAAAAGTAATTGGGGGTGATGAAAAAGTTAGAGGAGATTTGCCCGTTCATGTTCTTTAGAAAGAGTAGGAGTTATTTCTTAAGGAATATCTACTCATCAATGTAGTTTATAATATAAATGAGTAAGAATTAAGTAAGCCCATATAGTCAAAAACTGAGTGGTGGAGGTTTGGGTTGGGTGGGGTGTAGGTGGCTGACCTATGTCAACTTCATCAAAGCTTTTGAATATACATCCTATTGTTTTTTCAAATTTTTTGTGAGCAAGTCAAAACTATGTGATCTCAGATATCAGTTCTGGAAGAGGCCATCTCTATCAACTTGCCACTCCTTTGTTTTGTAATAACATGGAAATAGAATTTAAGCATAGAAGTGAGCCTCGGTGATAAATTCAATATTTCCTCGTACCAAATGGACAAAGTAAGTAACTTTGCCCACATCCTTATAGCAAGTTAGAAATAGAGTTGGAATTAGAATCAAACATGTTGTCTTAAGTATAATGTTCTATAACATGTTCAATTGCTTAAAATTTTTTTTTTCTCTTTCTGAGTATACTTTTTTTCTTTCTAAAACTTGGATGGTCTGTATAAATATCTAGTGAGTTCATACTGAAGCCCTGTAAAATTATCTCTTTCAAGCCTGGCTTAATAATTTTCCATTATGATAATTATATAGAAATAGAAAACAAGTAGACTGACAAGATTGATGTATCACAAGCTCTTTGCCTCAACACCTGGTTGAAAAAGTATTAATTAAATCATTGGAAAACAGAGAAGAGTTATTCTCAGATTTTACTATGAACATAATATGAAAAATAATGTTAAAAAGGAAAAAGATGAGTTGAGTCAATTTTTATTGTATTCAGTTTTCTTGTCAGTCAGTGTTTATTTCAGGACTAAAATCATGGCCATAGAAGCTTATGCTCAATACCTACAAATGGTAGAATCATTGATGTCTATGAGGATAGGCTTGGAACAAAGGGGCAAAATTTTTGTAACGGGTTTTTCTTATGGAAGATGGAGAAGTGAATAACAAAAAAATGTTATTCACCTCTTCGGACTGATAAAAGAAGTGGGATTGTGAGAGATGCTAGATGGAAGAGTAATTAAGGGGAAGACTGGGATATAGGACAGTGATTAAATTTTTGTAATCTGACTTTGGCTCAAGAATATTTGGGTTTGAATAGAAGGTTTGCTCTGCAATTTTGGGCAAATTGTTTATAGTCTTTATATCTCAGTTTTCTCCTTCTCTATAAAGTAGGAGTAAATTAACCCTTATTTTATACGTTGATGTGAGTTTATACCTAATAATCTATTTATCTATTTCTATCTATCTATATAATGTACTTATAACAGTACCTAATAAATACCCAACTAGTATTATCTATTGTTTTAGGGCAATGAACTTATGATGGGAGAGAATGATGTAGGCTAGTTAATAATATGGAGAAGTAATCTTCTCCATAGGTAATAGAATCTGATATGCATTGTATATCAAATATGAGGTTAGGATGTGACAAAGTGCTTCTGTCGATCATTTTGCTGCAGCCTGTTCAGGGTTGTAGCTTGACATATAAAGTAGTACTTGGGGGGGGGGGTTCTCTGGTCTTCTCTTTCTCTTTCAAGATCTCCACTTTAGGAGTGAAAAATATATCTGTGGAAATAGAGCTTATTGCCTAGATGCTATTTATCCAAAGAGTCATGTGGAATTAGATGCCAGGACCACTGGAAGTTTACAGGTGAAAACAGGATGACTAGTGAGACTATGCTTCTCAGTTCTGAATCACTCTCAGTTGTAAATCTCCAAGGGAGTGATGCTTTGGAAACTTTCATCAGCAAGCCTCTTTGCGGTTGCCTATATCAATATGACTGAAAGAATAAGCCAAGATCATCATTCCACTCAAAAAAAAAAAAATTACTGAGGGTTTGTGTACTACTTGCAAAGAATTTAGTTGTGATTCTATTAGAACAGTTATCTCAAACTTCTCTTTCTGTAACAATGGGTATGTGGTCCAACATGGATCTTAACCTTATTCCTGACAAACTTGAAAGGCCACAATCTGGAATCTGGGGAAAAAGGAAAAGAACTAAAACGTGTTGACTATAAAATGTGTAAGAACTGAATCTATGCTGAGAAAAGTACACTGCAAATTATGTAAAAAATATTCCCGTAATTGGAAAACAGGAAAATATTTTTCTCATTTTATGACTGCACTGCCACTGAAAAGTAATATTTGTTCTGATAAGTGGTATATGTGTGTGTATGTGAGCATGTATAAGTGAGTGTAAATAAAGAACAATCAGGTAACTTTATGGTTTAATCTCCAATTTCCTCCTGATTTTGGCTCCAATGTAAACTCAACATAGAGATCTTCCTCAGCACCTCCTATCTAAAATAGGGCCCCCACTGCTCTCTCTTCTACTTACTCTCTTTTTTTTTGCGGTACGTGGGCCTCTCACTGTTGTGGCCTCTCCCGTTGCGGAGCACAGGCTCCGGACGCACAGGCTCAGCGGCCATGGCTAATGGGCCCAGCCGCTCCGTGGCATGTGGGATCTTCCCAGACCGGGGCACAAACCCGTGTCCCCTGCATCGGCAGGCAGACTCTCAACCACTGCGCCACCAGGGAAGCCCTCTGCTTACTCTTATTTACTTTTTCTTCATATCCGTTAGCGCTACCCGGCATATGTATGTATTTATTTTTAATATCTTTATATTAGTTTTCTTTATCATTCTTGAAGCCATATAATTTCATAAAATTACATTAAAATATTTAGTTTATCTATTTTAAAACTGAATAAACTAGCAGTTATTTCTAGGTTTGAAGTAGGTTAATAGATCAAGTATAATATGATTATGTAATACTTTGAAATGATTTTGTAGCTTGGCACAGTAATTAAAAGTGTTGTGGGCCATAGGCTATGTCTTGAGGGTTTTAGTAATGATTTTCTCAGTTGCCTTGTTTTCTTATTTATTCTTTCATTTAAAAGATTAGCACTGTGTACTCATGATGTAGTAGAAAATATGCCAGACTCTGCACTAGAGCTGAAAACAAGACAACCATGGACTGCTGTCATGTTCCTTACAATCTACTAGGGAAGACAGAGGTTAAATAAGTAATTATTCAAATGAGTTTAATTGCAATTAGTACTCAGAAGAAGTAGAGAGTTTTGGTAAGTGTGTGTAGAGAGATAAAATCTGATTTGTGTGATTAGGAAAGGCTTCTTTAAGTAAAAAGGAGAAAGCTGAATCCTAAACCAGCAGTAGAGATAGCTAGGAAAGGAGCAAATTTGTGCCATCTAGTTTCCCAGTTCTCAGGAATGAGTCTTTCCAGGTCTCGTGGAAGTAGGGACAAAGGATTAGTAAGGATTAAATTAAGGTGAATGTTTACATTCTAATGTTTACAGTTAGATCCCCATATCCCCTTCCATAATGGCAGAAGCGTAGAAGTTTATAGTGTCTGGAGAAGTAAACACAAAATCCCAATATTAGAAGATACCATATATAGTTGCAAGGATGATCTGCAGGTGGTAAGAGTCCATACTAAAAGGAAAGTAGTAAAACTAACAAAAACACATTAGATATTGAAACTCTCAGTCCTTTTCTTCAACTTGGGTTCAAGAATTCTGCTAGCCAGGCTGCTAGTAGCTAAACGTTGAGCATGAGAAATTACCCTTGGGCAATCTTACAAGACTAAGAGGCAAAGACTAAAAATAGTAACTGGGGTTTTCCCAAAGGTATGGGTCAGTCAGATCTCCCTACTGAACCCACACTGGCAAAGTCCCACCCACACTCAGAAATGCCACTCACTTTTAGTCTCCCACTATTAAATATGAGCAGTCAGCTGAGGATTACCAGACATCTGAGAAACACTTCTTTACTTGAAAAACAGACCAAAATAAACAAATAAATAAAAAAAAAAATTGAAGAGAGAACTATTCAGGGAAGATAAAACAATAAAAAACTATGAATAATAACTTGAGAGATTAAAAAATATACAAGCAGAAAACAAGAACAGATTAGTATTAAAGGATACTATTAATATGAATATCCAGAATACAAAAAAAAACTGTGATATTAAAAATAAGAGCATAGCAGAAACAGAAAGCTAAAGGCTATGGAAGATAACTTAGGGTATATACTCCAGATAGTAAAACAAAAGTACAGAGTGGGAATATATTCTAGATAGTAGAGCAAAAATAGAAAAATAACAGATAATGTAGGAAAATTAGAAGATCAGCCCACGAAGGTTAATATTCAAATAATAGCCATTCTGAATAGAAAGAAAAGGAAAAATGGAGGAAGAAAATCATCAATTGAAGAGTTTAAGAGACCCCAAAGACAGAGGAACATAAATTTGCACACTGCAAAGGTCTACCGGTGCCCCAGAACCTCCCATCATGATAGTTCAAAGGGACAAAATTAAGAAACTACAAACTTCCAGAGAGAAATAGAAAACAAATACTAAACAACAAAAAACAAAACAAAGAAAAAAGTACAAATATATAATCCAGACTCAAAATAGAGTTCTCAACAACAGCCCTGGAAGCATAGAAGACAGTGACACAGTGCTTCCAATTCTGAAGGACTACTATCTTCAATCTAGAATACTATAGTCCCCCACTATCAATGAATTGCTAGAATAGAACAAAAAATATACATGAAAGGTGCAAAACCTCACCTCCTAGTCACAATTTCTCTGGAGGCTACTGCTCAATTAAAACAAGGGAATGAAGCGAGAAGTAGAAAGCCATGGAATATAGAAAACAGGAAACACTGGAGAAAGGTAAAAGGAATCTCTAGGAGGATTTTGAAAGGAGATGAAAACCAGGCTTGGAAGCCAACTAATTAGACTGAAGCAGGTCACCAGGCTGTGGGAGGTTCTCCAAGAAGCAGAAACTGAAAGAATCTCATACATAGAACAACTTAAGATATAGACAACGCCTGGCAATGAGTTTGGGATAAATGGAAAAATAAGCAATTAAAAAACATCTAAATAATTATGAACTCCAGTGAATACAAAATGCTATATAAGAAATTAATGCTCCATTCTGAATCATGAAATAAAAATATATATTTATTTTGTAGAGGTCTAGAGGTAAATGCCCAAAGAACTTGCTAACAGAATTGAAAAAGATTGGAGATGGGAATTGAGGAGGAAGATACCAGGATACCCTGTGTGTGTGTGTGTGTATGTGTGTGTGTGTGTGTATGTTGCAACCCTTGTACATAGAACTATTTGACTATTTAATCTGTGTAGCATTCATGTATGCATATAACTTTGATAAAAATATAAATAAAATAATAATTTTTAAAAAAGGTGTCAATTGAAATAATCCAGGCAAGAGATCCTGGTGGTTTGGGCTAGGGTAGTGATGGCAGAGTTGGAAGAGAATGAATGGATTTGATATGGAGGATGAGGAATTTTGAATCATCAATTTTCACTTTCAGGTTTCTTTGTGAGCAACAGTGTGATAAACATCACCAGAAGGAAAAGAATAAGAAGCACACAAGTTCTCTTTCGTAATTACTTAGGGAGAGTTGATATGGATAGATTGAGTAATGACTCAATGTAAGGGTCTGGAACTCAAAGGAAAATCTAAGCTTGAGAGAAAAATTGGGAGTATTGGGCACTGGTGTGACTCATTAATTATTCCTTTAGCATCTGGGATGGTGCATATGTAGAGCTAATTACCAGAAAATAAAGAACAGTCTTTTCATTAGCTGTTGATGAACACAGATGGTCTCCCTCCATCTCTCCCTCTCCCCTCAAACTTCACCTGTCTTTCTAAACCTCTGGCCTCTTATCCAGGGTCCAGTTGTTTATGGTCCTCAAGGTCATAAAAATGGTGAATCTTGGCCACATCATATTGGTATTTTTGGACTGTCTTCTCCATAAGAGGACATTTAAGTCTTTAAGTTTCTTCAACCAGCTGTGTTAGGGATTCAAAAAAGGCTCTTGTCTCTTTTACTCAGTTTTATGACACTTTCTTCCCATCAAAATGCTTGGGGGAATAGGATGATAGGGAGTATCCTTCCATGTTAAAGTGACACTGAAAACTGCAAGTTAACCTGGAGTAAGAAGTTACAGGGAGAACAGAAGAGAGTATAAAAAGGAGTCCTGGGAGACCTTCAAGATGGCGGAGGAGTAAGACGTGGAGATCACCTTCCTGCCCCCAAATACATCAGAAATACATCTACATGTGGAACAACTCCTGCAGAACACCTACTGAATGCTGACAGGAGACCTCAGACAGAAGACCTCAGACTTCCCAAAAGGCAAGAAACTCCCCACATACCTGGGTAGGGCAAAAGAAAAAATAAAAAACAGAGACAAAAGAATAGGGATGGGAACTGCACCTCTGGGAGGGAGCTGTGAAGGAGGAAATGTTTCCACACACTAGGAAACCCCTTCACTGGCGGAGACAGGGGTGGTGGGGAAGAAGCTTCAGAGCCACAGAGGAGAGCGCAGCAACAGGGGTGCTGAGGGCAAAGCGTAGAGATTCCTGCACAGAGGATCACTGCTGACCAGCACTCACCAGCCTGAGAAGCTTGTCTGCTCACCCGCCAGGGCAGATGGGAGCTGGGAGCTGAGGCTCTGGCTTCAGAGTTCAGATACCAGAGAGAGGACTGGGGTTGGCTGCGAGAACACAGCCTGAAGGGGGCTAGTGTGCCACAGCTAGCCAGGAGGGAGTCCATGAAAAAGTCTGGAACTGCCTAAGAGGCAAGAGACAATTGTTTTGGGGTGTGCAAGGATAGGGGATTCAGAGCACCACCTAAACGAGATCCAGAGATGGGCGCGAGCCACGATTATCAGCATGGACACAAGAGACGGGCATGAAATGCTAAGGCTGCTGCTGCAGCTACCAAGAAGCCTGTGTGCAAGCACAGGTCACTATCCACACCTCCCCTCCTGAGAGGCTGTGCAGCCCATCACTGCCACAGTCCCGTGATCCAGGGACAAATTCCCCAGGAGAACACATGGCGCACCTTAGGCTGTTGCAACGTCACACAGGCCTCTGCCACCACAGGCTCGCCCTGCATTCTGCCTCCCTCCCCTCGGCCTGAGTGAGCCAGATCTCCCTAAACAGCTGCTCCTTTAACCCCCTCCTGTCTGAGGGAAGAAGAACAGGTGCCCTCAGGTGATCTACACACAGAGGTGGGGCCAGATCCAAAGCTGAACCCCAGGAGCTGTGCGGACAAAGAGAAAGGGAAATATCTCCCAGCAGCCTCAGAAGCAACGGATTAAATCTCAACAATCAACTTGATATACACTGCACCTGTGGAATACCTGAAGAGACAAAGAATCATCCCAAAATTGAGGCAGTGGACTTTGGGAGCAACTGTAGACTTGGGTTTTGCTTTCTGCATGTAATTTTTTTCTGGTTTTATGTTTATCTTACTTTAGTATTTAGAGTTTATTATCGTTGGTAGATTTGTTTATTGATTTGGTTGCGCTCTTCCTTTTTTACGTATATATAGATATATATTTCCTTTTTCTCTTTTTGTGAGTGTGTATATATATGCTTCTTTGTGTGATATTGTCTGTATAGCTTTGCTTTTACCATTTGTCCTAGGGTTTTGCCTCTCCATTTTTTTTTTTTGTTTGTTTGTTTTTCCTTTTGTAGTATAGTTTTTAGCTCTTGTTCTCATTTGTGGATTTGTTTATTGGTTTGGTTGCTCTCTTCTTTCTTTCTTTCCTTTTTTTATGACTATTTAATTTTTAATATATATATTTTTTATTTTAATAAGTTTATTTTATTCTTTCTTTCTTTCTTTCTTTCTTTCTTTCTTTTTTCTCCCTTTATTCTGAGCTGTGTGGCTAATGGGGTCTTGTTGCTCCAGCGGGTGTCAGGCCTGTGTCTCTGAGGTGGGAGAGTGGAATTCAGGACATTGGTCCACCAGAGACCTCCCAGCTCCATGTAATATCAAATGGCAAAAGCTCTCCCAGTGATCTCCATCTCAACGCTAAGACCCAGCTCCACTCAACGGCCAGCAAGCTAGAGTGCTGGACACCCTATGCCAAAAAACTAGCAAGACAGGAATAAAACCTCTCCCATTAGCAGAGAGCTGCCTAAAATCATAATAAGGTCACAGACACCCCAAAATACCACTGGATGTGATCCTACCCACCAGAAAGACAAGATCCAAACTCATCCACAAGAACACAGGCACTAGTCCCCTCCAACAGGAAGCCTACACAATACACTGATCCATCTTTAGCCACTGGGGTGGACACCAAAAACAATGGGACTTATGAATGTGCAGCCTGTGAAAAGGAGACCCCAAACACAGTAAATTAAGCAAAATGAGAAGACAGAGAAACACACAACAGATGAAGGAGCAAGGTAAAAACCCACGAGACCAAACAAATGAAGAGGAAATAGACAGGCTACCTGAAAAAAATTCAGAGTAATGATAGTAAATATGATCCAAAATCTTGGAAATAGAATGGAGAAAATACAAGAAACGTTTAACAAGGACCTAGAAGAACTAAAGAGCAAACAAACAATGATGAACAAAACAATAAATTAAATTAAACATTCGCTAGAAGGAATTAATAGTAGAATAACTGAGGCAGATGAATGGATAAGTAACCTGGAAGATAAAATAGTGGAAATAACTACAACAGGGCGGAATAAAGAAAAAAAGAATGAAAAGAATTGGGGACAGTCTCATAGATCCTGGGACAACATTAAACGTACCAACATTTGAATTATAAGGTTCCCAGAAGAAGGAGAGAGAAAGAAAGGGACTGAGAAAATATTTGAAGAGATTATAGTTGAAAACTATCCTAATATGGGAACGGAAACAGGCAATCAAGTTCAGGAAGCACAGAGAGTCCCATACAGGATAAATCCAAGGAGAAACATGCCAAGACATATACTAATCAAACTCTCAAAAGTTAGGTACAAAGAAAAAATATTAAAAGCAGCAAGGGAAAAGTAACAAATAACATACAAGGGAATCCCCATAAGGTTAACAGCTAATCTTTCAGCAGAAACTCTGCAAAGTGGAAGGGAGTGGCAGGGCATATTTAAAGTGATGAAAGGCAGAAACCTACAACCAAGATTACTCTACGCAGCAAGGATCACATTCAGATTCAACAGAGAAATTAAAAGCTTTACACACATGCAAAAGCTTAGAGAATTCAGTACCATTAAATAAGCTTTACAACAAATGCTAAAGGAACTTCTCTAGGCAGGAAACACAAGAGAAGGAAAAGACCTACAATAACAAACACAAATCAATTAGGAAAATGGTAATAGGAACATACATATCGATAACTACCTTAAAGGTAAATGGATTAAATACTCCAACCAAAAGACATAGACTGGCTGAATGGATACAAAAACAAGACCCATACATATGCTGTCTACAAGAGACCCAATTCAGACCTAGGGACACATACAGACTGAAAGTGAGGGGATGGAAAAAGATATTCTATGCACATGGAAATCAAAAGAAAGCTTGAGTAGCAATTCTCACATCAGACAAAATAGACTTGAAAATAAAGACTATTACAAGAGACAAAGAAGGACACTACCTAATGATCAAGGTATCGATCCAAGAAGAAGATATAACAATTGTAAATATTTAGGCACCCAACATAGGAGGACTTCAACACATAAGGCAAATGCTAACAGCCATAAAAGGGGAAATCGACAGTAACACAATCATAATAGGGGACTTCAACACCCCACTTTCACCAAAGGACAGATCATCCAAAATGAAAATAAAGAAAGAAACACAAACTTTAAATGACACATTAGACCAGATGGACTTAATTCATATTTATAGGACATCCCATGGAACATTCTCCAGGAGAGATCATATCTTGGTTCACAATTCAGGCCTTAGTAAATCTAAGAAAATTGAAATCATATCAAGTATCTTTTCCAACCACAATGCTATGAGACTAGATATCAATTACAGGAAAAAGTCTGTAAAATATACAAACACATGGAGGCTAAACAATAAACTAGTAAATAACCAAGAGATCACTGAAGAAATCAAAGGGGAAATCAAAAACTACCTAGAAACAAATGACAATGAAAACACGACGAACCAACATCTATGGGATGCAGCAAAAGCAGTTCTAAGAGGGAAATTTATAGCAATACAATCCTACCTCAAGAAACAAGAAACATCTCAAATAAACAACCGAACTGTATACCTAAAGCAATTAAAGAAAGAAAAACAAAAACAAACCCAAAGTTAGCAGAAGGAAATAAATCATAAAAATCATATCAGAAATAAATGAAAAAGAAAAGAAGGAAACAATAGAAAAGATCAATAACACTAAAAGCTGGTTCTTTGAGAAGGTAAACAAAATTGATAAACCATTAGCCAGGCTCATCAAGTAAAAAAGGGAGAAGACTCAAATCAATAGAATTAGAAATGAAAAAGGAGAAGTAACAACTGACACTGCAGAAATACAAAGGATCATGAGAGATTACTACAAGCAGCTATATACCAATGAAATGGACAACCTGGAAGAAATGGACACATTCTTAGAAATTCACAACCTTCCGAGACTGAACCAGGAAGAAATAGAGAATATAAACAGACCAATCACAAGCACTGAAATTGAAACTGTGATTTAAATTCTTTCAACAAACAAAAGCTCAGGACCAGAGGGCTTCACAGGCAAATTCTATCAAACATTTAGAGAAGAGCTAACACCTATCCTTCTCAAACTCTTCCAAAATATAGCAGAGGGTGGAATACTCCCAAACTCATTCTACAAGGCCACCATTACCCGGATACCAAAACCAGACAAAAATGTCACAAAGAAAGAAAACTACAGGCCAATATCATTGATGATCATAGATGCAAAAAATCTCAATAATATACTAGCAAGCAGAATCCAACAGCCCATTAAAAGGATTATACAGGATAATCAAGTGTGGTTATCCCAAGAATGCAAGGATTCTTCAATATACGCATATCAATCAATGCAGAATAGATGCAGAAAAAGCTTTCGACAAAATCCAACACCCATTTATGATAAAAACCCTCCAGAAAGTAGGCATAGAGGGAACTTACCTCAACATAAAAATGCCATGTATGATAAACCCACAGCCAACATCGTTCTCAATGGTGAAAAACTGAGACCATTTCCTCTAAGATCAGGAACAAGACAAGACTGTCCACTCTCACCACTATTAATCAACATAGTTTTGGAAGTCTTACCCAGAGCAATCAGAGTGAAAAAAAAAAAAAAAAAACCCAAATAGGAAAAGAAAAAGTAAATCTGTCACTGTTTGCAGATGACATGATACTACTATACATAGAGAATCCTGAAGAGGCTACCAGAAAACTTCTAGAGCTAATTAATGAATTGGTAAAGTAGCAGGATACAAAATTAATGCACAGAAATCTCTTGCATTCCTATACACTAATGATGATAAATCTGAAAGAGAAATTAATGAAACATTCTGATTTACCACTGCAACAAAAAGAATAAAATACCTAAGAATAAACCTACCTAAGGAGACAAAAGACCTGTATGCAGAAAACTATAAGACACTGATGAAAGAAATGAAAGATGATATAAACAGATGGAGAGATATACCATGTTCTTGGGTTGGAAGAATCAACATTCTGAAAATGACTATACTACCCAAAGCAATCTACAGATTCAGTGCAATCCCTATCAAACTACCAATGGCATTTTTTACAGAACTAGAACAAAGAATTTCACAATTTGTATGGAAACACAAAAGACCCCGAGTAGCCAAAGCAGTCTTTAGAAAGAAGAATGGAGCTGGAGGAATCAGGCTCCCAGACATCAGACTATACTGCAAAGCTACAGTAATCAAGACAGTATGGTACTGACACAAAAACAGAAATATAGATCAATGGGACAAGATAGAAAGCCCAGAGATAAACCCACGCACATATGGTCACATTATCTTTGATAAAGGAGGCTAGAATATACAATGGAGAAAAGACAGCCTCTTCAATAAGTAGTGCTGGGAAAAGTGTACAGATACATGTAAAAGAATGAAATTAGAACACTCCCTAGCACCATACACAAAAATAAATTCAAAATGGATTAAAAACTTAAATGTAAGGGCAGACACTATAAAACTCTTAGAGGAAAACATAGGCAGAATACTCTATGACATAAATCACAGCAAGATCCTTTTTTGACCCACCTCCTAGTGAAATGGAAATAAAAACAAAAATAAACAAATGGGGCCTAGTGAACCTTAAAAGCTTTTGCAAAGGAAACCATAAACAAGACGAAAAGACAACCCTCAGAAAGGGAGAAAATATTTGCAAATGAAGCAACTGACAAAGTATTGATCTTTAAAATTTACACACAGCTCATGCAGCTCAATATCAAAAGAACAAACAACTCAATCCAAAAATGGGCAGAAGATCTAAATAGACATTTCTCCAAAGAAGATATAGCAATTGCCAACAAACATATTAAAGGATGCGCAGCATCACTAATCATTAGAGAAATGCAAATCAAAACTACAATGAGGTATCACCTCACACCATTCAGTATGGCCATCATCAAAAAAATCTACAAACAATAAATGCTGGAGAGGGTGTGGAGAAAAGGGAACCCTCTTGCACTGTTGGTGGGAATGTAAATTGATACTGCCTCTATGGAGAACAGTATGGAGGTTCCTTAAAAAACTAAAAATAGAACTACCATAGACCCAACAGTCCCACTACTGGACATGTACCCTGAGAAAACCAGAATTCTAAAAGACTCATGTACTCCAATGTTCATTGCAGCTCTATTTACAATAGCTAGGAGATGCAAGTAACCTAAGTGTCCATCTACTGATGAATGGATAAAGAAGATGTGGCACATATATATAATGGAATATTACTCAGCCATAAAAAGAAACGAAATTGAGTTACTTGTAGTGAGCTGGATGACCTAGTGTGTGTCATACAGAGTGAAGTAAGTCAGAAAGAGGAAAACAAATACCGTTTGCTAACACATGTATATGGAATCTAAAAAAAAAAAAAAAAACAATAAAAAATGGTTTTGAAGCACCTAGGGGCAGGACAGGAATAAAGATGCAGGTGTAGAGAATGGACTTGAGGATATGGGGAGGGGGAAGGGTAAGCTGGGACAAAGTGAGAGAGTGGCATGGACATATATACACTACCAAATGTAAAATAGATAGCTAGTGGGAAGCAGCCACATAGCACAGGGAGATCAGCTCAGTGCTTTGTGACCACCTAGAGGGGTGGAATAGGGAGGGTGGGAGGGAGGGAGACACAAGAGGGAGGAGATATGGGGATATATGTATACGTATAGCTGATTCACTTTGTTATAAAGTAGAAACTAACACACCATTGTAAAGCAATTATACTCCAATAAAGATGATAAAAAAGAAAAAAAGTAATCCTGAGCAATTCCAACATTTAAATGTTGGGTGGAAGAGAACCAGAAAAATTGTGGAAAAGTGGCCAAAGAAAGAAAAGAGGAAAGCCAAGAAGATTTAGTGTCCTTGAAGCTAGGGTAAGAGAGAGTTTCTAGGAAGAAGAAACCAACTACGTGGAAAATTAATGGGAAGTTGTTTTTAAAGTGAGTCACTAAGAAGATCCATTATATTGGACAAAATCGTGGTTAACTGCCGATATTCTAGTTTGTATTCAGTGGAGTGGTAGAAGCCTTGGTGAGACTAAAGAGTTGTTTAGATGGAAGCTGTGACTTCTCTTTCTTTCTTTAGACATTTTATGATTTTGAATAATCATTTGTCAAAGCTTAGTATATCCAGGGGTCATGGTGAGTGTTTGGTTTAAATAAGAAGTTGTAACCCTTTCATTTGAATTTTTCCCCTTTGGAAATTGAAGATACATAGCTTATACTGTGCTTTCATTCTAAATATACACACATTCACATATGGAAACACATATGGTTAATAACTGAACGAAATGTTTGTAAAAACAGACAAAAACTGCATTTCCCTATATTTAACCAATTAAGTTTTCTTTGTTTATATTTCGCTAAAGAAATGTTCACTTTGCTGTGTGATACTGAATATAGCAGTAAATACAAATTTAATTGGATAATTATACAGCAATATATTTTGGTATAATAAAAAGTTGAACATTGCTTAAATTGCCTTATCTTACTATTTATTGTCTCTATGAGAGACTCTTTCAATTATGTAACATTTTTGTATAATTATCCTATTAATACAAAATAAAAATTGTTGATGAACAGAACTAGAAGTTAAGTGGATTGTTTTTGAATTTAGAAAGGCCATTACATAACAGTTTGATTTATAGGCCAACAATGGCAGGACCCACTCCTTTAAGGGTCTGGAAGCATTCAGGTCACGTTGCTTTCAGGATCATTTGAGATCCTTCTATTTATACAGTCTTGCTTATGTTAAAAGCCTTTAGTCTTTCTCTGTGTACATTAGAGGAATGCTTAGCAACCTTGTGGTTGTAATATTTTTGAAACTCTTGGGTCATTTTCAGTGAATATCAATTCAAATAACATAGGTCATGAAAAGATTGATTTACTGCTTTGTATTTAAAACAAGACCAACACATCCCTTCCTGGGCTCAGGGAAGTCATCTTAGTCCCTTCTCTCTCTCTCTTTTCCCTACTATATGTCCTCCTGCAATATCTGTTAGATTTCTGTAGCAAAGGTAGACAACCCCAAAGTGCCATCCTTGTATATTGTACCCTTCTGAGTGGTCTGAAAGGACATGTCATCCTGTTCTATTTGGATCAGCCCCGGAGATGTTTTTACCCATCCTTTCAGCTGATTCAGAGGGGTCAAGAAGCCAAACTTTTATTCAGGGTCCTTACTTGACCACTTCCAGCTCAGGATTTACCACTATAGTATATAATAAAAAATAAAACCTTGGAAAAAGGAGAGAGACAATGCCAAAGTTTTGTTTGCCTCAGTAAAAAAGTGGAGAGTTGATCATTTTTTACTTACAGCATAATTGGAAGGAGAAAAAGTTTTAGCAGGGTTATAATTTAGACCCTCTTGAACTATTGCCCAGAAGCTTCTAGATCTTTGTTTAAACCCATGCTAAGGGGTAAGATTGGTAGTAGAGTAGAAATGACAGCAAGGTGATAATGAAAGGCCAGATTTGCCATGGCCTTTGTGTGACCTTGGAGAACTCATCTCTCTGGTCTGAGCTTTCCTAATCAATAAAATGTGAAGGTTCTACCAAATGACTCCAGAGAATCCATTCTGCTCTTATATTCAAATTCATTTCCACCCTCTGGATGAGCCTTAGAGGTGAGCTCTGAATATCCATTTGCCGAGGGTATTACTTATAATAATTTCAGTGACTAATTAATGCAGACCTAAAGAATAGATTTTCAAAAACAGCTCTCCCTGGGCTTCAGTACAGCGCTATACTCTTGACTCAATACTTCTTTATTGTATGTTTGACTAAATACGCCCCTAGATGTAATCATTATTTTTTCACTTCCTGGAATATAACACTTTCAGTTACTTGCCACGTATCTAACGTTTTTAAAAGGTAAAGGACATTTACTTCCCTCCCACAAATGTCATTTACTTTTTCGTCAAATGTCATTGAACTTTAATAGCTGAAAGTAAATAAAAATATTCCTTTTTAAAATGTTAAGGTTTTAGGATTAAGGAGAATGATGTCACCGGAATTTTAGGATTAAACAGCAAACAAATACTTAGGTAGAAAAAAGTTTTAAAAAATTATATTAAGTATTTATTGAGGCAGAGAAAAAATTTTTATGAAACCCAAAAATGGATAAATTTCTCATTTGTAATATGCTAATGCTATGTAAGACAGTGTCTTACATAATGAATCTTTCCAAATAATGCTGTAAGGATATGTGTAATGTGATTTTTAAAAAAATCTGAATTAACAAAATGCATGGAGTTGGTTCATGAAATCCATTCAGCTATGCTTTCAGCCTGCTCATTAGTGCAACATTCTTTCCTTGGGCACTTTGAAAGATGATGGGCTGTACTATTGAAATACGTTACAGTTGCTCTATAACATCCTCTGCTGAAAAGCTGTTGTCTTGAGAGCTTTCCTGCTGTGTTGTTAATAACAGTAGGATCTTAAAAGGAGCTATTACCTCCACTCTACAAATCACAATTGTTTTTAATCAAAGAATATTAAATGGAGCTAGTTGCCACTGAGGGATTATTCCAGTTAAAAGGAGCTACCTAAAGCAGTCAGACTTGGATTATACACACACATTGATTTTTTTTTGCATGGGACAAAGATTTGATTCATACATCATATTGGGGAAGAGGAATTCCATTAGCAAAGGTAAAAGAGAATGATTCTACATATATTACAGAAGGAGGAAAATACACAATCTCAATTAAAATATAGGCCCTATCACTGCATTTCTACTATGGGCATGTGCTTTACTCTATTCAATTCTGCTGCTCAGAATCCTGGGAACCCAGGAAAATGAAAGAGTTCTGGGGAGGGAGATATTATTACCTATGTATCAACTCTACCTTTGAAGGTTTTCGTTCATTTTCAATTACTACCTGACATTTTTTCAAATTTCAAAATATTTCATAAACCCTCATGTGATAGTAATTTTATATTTAGTGTCCATTAGTTATAAAAACACATAGGGCCAAAATTCTATAATGAATTCAGAAACCCTTAAAAAGCTATCTTAAGTAAAAAACAACATACTGAAATATTGTAAGTATAAGTGCGAGATGTATGTGTGAGACCAATTTTATTCCATCTCTAGGTAATTTCTGGGGCATTTATGGATTTGCACATATTGGAGAGCTATAGCCGTGAGATTCTCTAAGCCAATGGTTCTCAGACTTTCTGCACTGTAGTAGACTCAATGAATAAGATTCCTATTTGCTATATGCCTTGGAGTATTAGACATATCAAATAGTGCCATAGTTGTTTTAGGTGAGTCATTCTAAAAGCAATTAATGATTTTGTCAATAATAAAAGCAGCTATTTAAAGAGTTCACCAATATTGTGGGTTATGCACAATTTCTGGTCCAGTAGCTATAACACCACCCCTTTTCTCTGGCTAAAGAAAGCATAGAATAATGTAGCATATGAAACTGATGCATTTTATAGCTACTCTTGAATCTGCTTTAATTTTTAAAGGTTAATCATGCATTTTGTCCTTTTCTATTTTTGAAAAGTGTCTCAAAATCTATCTCACAACTATAGCTATGTTCCACTTGAGAATGACTAATAGATAATAGGTTCGCTTTTGATGCTATAGACAGCCACACATTCAGAGGCACAGGGCCAGGGCCAAGTTGCACCCAAAATGTCCTTGTTCAGAGTCTATGAAGCTGATGAAATTCTGCTAAGCAAATTATAGGTGTGGCTCTCCTGACTATATAGATCAAATTCTAATATTCAGCTAAGGCTTAAAAGATTTAGTTACGTCTGATTGACCTAAGTCAAAAATGCTGGCATGGTTGCAAAGGCATGCTCATTGATCAGCCATTGCTCAGAGGGCCTTTAGGAAAAGACAAGGCATATGCTCATGTAGCAGCAGTTCAACTCTCAGCATGCTGCCCTAATTACATGCTTCGGTGTGTGTGCTTAAATGACAAGTGGAATGAAAGCCAGAACTGCCTAAGAGAACACGAAGCTACTGGTTCCGAGATCCACACTTTCCTAGGTCCTAAAGATTTCATTGTTTTCAGAAGAATGCTACCTTTCCTAAAGATGTTCTCATGAACTGAATCACTATTTCCTATCTCCTTAGAGTCTTTATTTTCTGAAAATCCATATTTACTTATTTTCAATACATATTTCTTTGAGTTATTTGATTTCATTTGCCTGTTTAATTATTGGGGCTAGGGATGCTAAGTTGACAGACGATTGGATAACATCACTTTCTCCATGGCACCAGTAATTAAGAAGCCATAAAAGAAAAAGAGGAAACATAAATAGTGAGATCAGTGAAGTAATTGACAACCCTGCCCCCTCCTCAGTTGCCAGTGCTTTCTGTTTGACATATTATGCTGCAAATCTCATTAGGCACAGAAACTCAATTTTTCTGAGCCTTGGGGTCTTCCTTCTTTTCTTTCAAACATCCTCTTAGTAAAGAATCTGAGACTCATTCATTTTTGATTCCCGAGGTGAATTTACTGTCAAGCTCATAATGTTTAAATTTCAGGTCCCTTCTGTTGCACAGCCCCCTCCCCCCAAATCCTTTCCCTAATTTTTGTTAATAATCGTGTATTAGTTTTCTTAAAGAGAGTTGCAGGTCTCACAAAACCTGAATCAGCCCCCACTCATACAGTTTAATCTGGCAGTCCCTCCAAAGGTCTGGCATTTTCACAGAGCCCAACGCTTTAAAATAAAGAGATGAAATTGTCATAACTGAATTTCAGGTATGTGGCAATGAGGAACAAAAAAAACATTCCAGAATGTGAAAGCAAATATTTCTGCATCTATACAGTAATATATCAGTGGACTGAATTTACATGGTGGTCTTCTGAATTGTTCTCCTTTGTCTTCTGTTGGATGACTAGGCCTTCTTATGCACAAAATTGGCAAATAATAATAACAGTAATGACAAGTATAGTTAGTAATCATTGAACACATAATAAATACCAGCAACTTTGCTAAACTATGGCTTCCACTACAAAATTTAAGAAAAGTAACCAAAGAAGTTTCCTGAATGTCAGATATGAATCAGAATGTAAAGAAGAATTCAGGTCTGGAGGTAGCTTGTGGGTTCAAAAAATGCAAGAGAACAGATTTTTATTTATTTATTGAAGTATATTTGACTTACAATATTGTGTTAATACAGCAAAGTGATTCAGTTATACACACACACACACATATATATACATTCTTTTTTTTTAATATTCCTTTCCATTTTGGTTTATTATAGGATATTGAACTGTGCCATACAGTAGGACCTTACTGCTTATCCATTCCATATATAAAAGCCTACATCTGCTAACCCTGACCTCCCACTCCATCTGCCCCCAGCCCCCCTCCCCCTTGGCAACCACCAGTCTGTTACATCTGTGGTTCTGTTTCTGTTTCATAGATAGGTTCATTTGTGTCATATATTAGATTCCACATGTAAGTGAAATCATATGGTATTCAACTTTCTCTTTCTGACTTACTTCACTTAATATGATAATCTCTAGTTGCACCTATGTTGTTGCAAATGGCATCATTTCTTTTTTATGGCTGAGTAGTATTCCATTGTATATATGTACCACATTTGCTTTATACATTTATCTGTTGATGGACATTTATGTTGTTTCCATGTCTGGCTATTGTGAATAGTGCTGCTAGGAACATAGGGGTGCATGTATGTTTTTGAATTATATTTTTTGTCTGGATATATGCCCAGGAGTGAGATTGCTGGACATATGGTAATTCTATTTTTAGTTTTCTGAGCAACCTCCACACTGTTTTCCACAGTGGCTGCACCAACTTACATTCCCACCAACAGTGTAGGAGGGTTCCCTTTTCTCTGCATCCTCTCCAGCATTTGTTATTTGTAGAGTTCTTAATGATGGCCATTCTGACTGGTGTGAGGTGACACCTCATTGTAGTTTTGATTTGCATTTCTCTAATAATTAGTGATGTTGAGCATCTTTTCATGTGCCTATTGGCCATCTGTATGTCTTCTTTGGAGAAATGTCTGTTTAGGTCTTCTGGCCATTTTTGGATAGGGTTGTTTGATTTTTTGTTATTGAGTTGTATGATCTGTTTGTATATTTTGGAAATGAAGTCCTTGTCAGTTGCAATAGGTTGTTTCTTCATTTCATTTATGGTTTCCTTTGCTGAGCAAAAGCTTGTAAGATTGGGTTGTTTATTTTTGTTTTTATTTCTATTGCCTTGGGAGACTGACCCAAGAAAATATTGGTGCAATTTATGTCAGAGAATGTTTTGCCTATGAGAACAGATTTTTAAAAAAATTTAAGATACTAGGAAACACTAGTCAATATTTTTAGCCAAATTTTTTTTAAATTAAAAATAAGTAACCAATCTCTTTTTACCCCTTAAATTACCACATTTCAGGACATGACAAGACCAAAGAATCACAGAATCATCCAACTGGAAGCCCTGGAATTATCAGTTCCGTTCCTCATTTATTTTGTGAAGATCCTCTCTACCATCTTGACAGAGAGACCACCTAGCTTCAGCTAGTTCTACTATTGTAAAAATTTTCATTATTTTCAGCCAAATCTGTCTCTCTCTGGCAGAGTCAGCAAACTATAGCCCTAAGGCCAAATTCTGTCCAACTGCAGAATTTGGCAGTTGTGTGTATGACCTGCAAGTTAAGAATGGATATCATACTTTTAAATAGTTGAGAAAAATCAAAGGAATAATAATATTTAATGACACAGGACAGTTATACAAAATTCAGACTTGTGTCTTTAAATAAAATTTTATTAGGACACAGCCATGCTCATTGTCTGTTTATTCACAATGGCTGCTTTCAGGCTGCAATGGCAGACATGAGTAGCTGTAACAGAGACATAATGGCCCACAAAATCTAAAATATTTACTGTCTGGCCTTTTATAGAAAAAGTTTCTTGATTCCCTAGGAACCACACAAAATACATTTGTTATCTTTTTCTCTGATAGAACAACAAATATTTCAGACTCCTCTCTCTGGCTCTCCCTTTCTCTTTCTTTTAAAATTGGAGAATATCTTTATTTTGCCTTCACAATTTTTTCTTAATTGAGATAATTATAGGTTTGCATGCAATTGTATGAAATAATATGAGATCCCTTGTATATTTTTCCATTTTCCCCAATGGTTACATTTTGCAACACTATAGTATAATGTGACCCAAAATATTGACAGTGATACCATCCACTGATCTTATTTAGATTTCCTCAGTTTTATTTGTACTCATTTGTGTGTGTGTATAAATTCCATACAATTATTGTCACTTGTAATCACAAGTTCAGAAAACATATTATTCCTGTGTTTTTCTCTGGAAAAAATTAGATGTCTGCACTAAATGACTGAGCAATGATTCAAAATAAAAAATACAATTCCAAAATTAGAAAATTATATGCTATAAGGGCTGTGTGACACATATCCGTATTACTTTATTTTCCTCAATTACTTACTTCTATTTTGGTAGACCAAACCAACAGTTGTGATCTTTACTAGGCCTACACCTTAAATTAATAAGAAACATGATCATGTTCAACAGGATTTATAAAATATAATCTAAACCTTTTTTAGCATCTCGTTTATTAAGCCTTTTTTACTTTTCATTAATCACAGTCTTCATACTGCTCATCATTACTTTTTTCT
This sequence comes from Phocoena phocoena, assembly GCF_963924675.1. Taxonomy (NCBI): domain Eukaryota; kingdom Metazoa; phylum Chordata; class Mammalia; order Artiodactyla; family Phocoenidae; genus Phocoena; species Phocoena phocoena. Next base: position 106,646,444 of record NC_089222.1, read on the forward strand.
AATTTATCATTCACTTTAACTCTATTACATTGATTTAAAAAAATTTTATTTTGAAATAGCTGTAGACTTACAAAAAAACTTGTGCAAATAGAAGAATTCCTTCATCTTCCTCACCCTGCTTCTATAAGTGATGACACCTTACATAACCAATGCTCAGTGATCAAAATGAATAAATTAGTATCCAAACGATACTATTAACTAATATATAGACATTCAAATTTTGCCAGTTTTTCCACTAATGTTTATATTTCTGTTCCAGGATTGGATCCAGGCTCCCACATTACCCTTAGTTATTATTTAATCTATACTTAATTCCAGTTAGAAGAGTAGAACAGTTCCTCAGTTAAAAAAAAAAAAACAAAAAAAATTTTTTTTTTTTAATTGCTGTTCTTCAAGAAGATTACTTTTGAAGAGTACTGGTTAGTTATTGTTTTTAACTCCAACAGGAAGCTCTGTGAGGTCAACCAGAATGAATACAGAAAAAAAATCATCTTATTTCGAAAAATATGAAAGTGAGACCCATCTAGTGGACAAAATATTGTATCACACAATAACCAAATTCTACTCTATCTTTCTGCATGAATATATAAATATATAGGTACACACACATATAATTTAAAGTGTAAGTCAATCAAATATTTTCTTCTTGGATTTTCTCCTGAAACAAAAATTTTCATAAATAAATTTATAGCCCAATATTATCTATCTTATGAAAGCACACACCCAGAAAATTCTACAGATTGTTTTGAAAATATGAATCTCAACTCTTATTTACTTATTTGTCCAAGCAAAGCAGAAATAATTGAGGAAGAATTTACTTATCTATATGTGTGTTCCTAGTGTCTTCCGGGTAATGGACTTTTACAGTTTTGGAAATTACACTGAATAAAGGTCCTGGCATTTTGCATATATTTTCATAACTTTGCATCACTCTGTGGCAAATAGAATTAATTTCTGCCTGATGGCCAATCTCAAACAATGAAGGAAAACTACCAGCAATAAATCAAACTGTTTTTATTACAGATAACTAGCCTTCCGAGTGAAATGGAACCTATTCATAATTATTTTGGTAAAGTGATTTGAATTCCTCTGTTAAAGGGGGCAAGTAGATCGAGCTAATCCTTTTCTTAAGTATGGAAGCTATATATTTCCTTCTTTTGAACTGAGCACCTTTTGGTAGACAAGTGATAGCTGAAAGGAAGAGAATATTTCATTTTAAGACATGGGTTCTGAAAATTTTCAATAGATGCAACTACCTTAACGATGGGTTAAGGGAAGGAAGTCATGAAACCTAAACAAAGAGCACAAATGGAATTGGAAGCCATTCAAGTCAAAATCAGAGGAGAATAAAAAAGAATTTTGTAAATAGATAAAATTTTCCCTTCAGCTAAACAGTGAAGTACACTTTCTGGTTTCATTTACATTTATATTTACCCAAAGTAGTTTTCTGTCATGAAAAACAATTTTTTCCTTTTTCAGTGAAATCTGTAAAATGTAAACTGTTAGATATCTGTAGGCTCTTCTAGAATGCACAGCTGGAAAAACAAGGATAATTAAACCCTCAAATGGTTTGGGTCCATTTCAAGGTTTTGTTCTGGGCTTTATGAACGAACCAAAAAGTTGCCCTTGGCCTCTAAATTTGGGAATAACAATTTAAAACCTTCAAATACATAAGTGTTTCATTGGTTCATATTTTATATAGAATTTTTCCATTAAAAATTTTAATATTTATCAACTTTAATAAGAGACTAGAATTATATATGTGTCTGAATATTGATAATATTTGGTTCCATTTCTATTAAAATGACATTTTTTCTGGAGTCTGGACATTGCCTACAATCATATCTTTCGGCACATTATTTTATCTGGAAGTTGATAATTTTTAGTTTAATATTCCCGATGCAGTTAAAAATTAATGTTTCAATATATTTAACATTTTCATTGTACCAAGATGGTATAAAAAAGAATCTTTAAGCGTAAACACTCATATGGTGCTCATAAAAAAAAAATGATATTATCTTTTGTAACCAGGTAAGTCAAACCTGGCAACTGGTGCTTGGCAGTTACAAAGACCCACAAAATTATTCTTGCAAATGATGATGAGTAACTGAACCCAAAGTGACCCCTGGCACAACAGGCTAATAAGTAAGTCAAAGAAAGAATTACTAGCAATTATGTTTTCTGATTGCCTACAAGCAGATAACAAAATCTGTGGTTGTGTAGTCTCATGTATGTCTGTTTTCTTAGCTAGCTTCTTGGTCTGGCCCATTGAAGCACCAATGATAAAAATTTTACTTTTTACTTCAGAATCAGAGTATAATGTTCAGCCTTAAATATCTTCTTGCCTCTACCTTATGTTAGCTTATGACTCTAACTTCTGTAATGTGTATAAGGTTAATGTACAGAAATCAACTGTTAAGAATTTACCACTACTGTGAGCCTTTCAGGAAGCATATTTTCATAGATTTGGGAGGAAATGAGCAAACCAAAATGAGAAAGGAAGACTTGATGAGATGAGAGAAGAAAGGCGATGTCCAAAGACCAATTTCTTTCCACTTCATCATTTGGCCTACAGCAGCGTTGGTAGGAATTAGTAGTTTCAGATCCTGCCACTTGTTTCTGCCTAATATCCTGGCTGGGATATGGGACAGAATAATATTGTTAAGATATTAACTATGCCTCATTTTCTTTTTACCCACCTGTATTTATTATTTCCCTTCCTCCTGACTCCAGCAGATAGACCTTACCATGTCTATCTCTTCCAGGCGAGAAGAGTTAAAACAAAAACACAATGCCCACAACAGCCACGACAACAATCAAAACAAAAGAGAATGTTTGAGCTTTTTTTTGGCCTTGGTCTTCAGATATTTAAGGCCTTGGGAGAATGAATAAGATTCAAGACATAAAGATATATGAAGGAAAAATAATTATCTTTCCCACCAACTCTCCCAACAGTAGGGATGAGAGATGGAGAAGACTGTATAAGAACAAAGGCTGGGAGGGACATGGGGAATGGAGAGAGATTGATAGTGTGCCTTACGTCTATGGGTAGAGTCCTGAGAGGTTGACCTCAAGGCCCCAAAGCCATAGACGTCATTGCAGCAATTCTGTAACATGTCATGGGAGCATCATTATAATAGCAAATAACAAACCCACTAGAAGGGGCCATGGGAATAAGAATATCAGTATTGAGCTTAATGGTCTGATATCCAAGGACCACAGGCAGCAAGGCATGAATAGAATTGTTAAGATGTGGTTCCTCACCCCCTAAGCACTTGGAATTATTTAAGTCTCCCAAAACTTAAACCCAAGCCCAGGGAAAGGGTCAGGGAGACTAAATGGACTTAAAACAACTTTCTCCTGCCCTGATAAGATGAATGTTCAAAATAAACTTAATTTTGTTATAAAAAAGTAAAGTGTATTCCTTATACACTGAGTTCTTGCACACTTACTGATATTCACATCTGCTATTAACACATAGGAAGCAGACTCCTTGCAGTGATGGAAGGCTTCACACTATTGGCAAAGGTAGCAACATTAGAGCAAAGTTTGGAAGATCAGTAGGAATGTGCCAGGTGAATAATGGATGAGGGGCATGTAGGTAAAGGGAGAGTACACACAATGCTGTGAAAGGAAGAGAGAGAATTGTGTGTCTGAGTAAGAGATAACTTATGGAGCACAGGCACCTAGGAATTGGTGGCCAGAGAGCTGTGAGGATGGAAAAGCAGACACAGCTGGAACATTAAAGTCCCTGCTAAGAAGTGTTGGTTTAGTCCTAAAGTTGATAAGGACCTATTAAAATATTTTAAACAGAGTCATAGCATGAACGACTCTGTGATTTGTATAAAATTAACTCAGGAGGCGTGTGTAGGATTCTGTGAAATGTGGTGAGAATAAAGGCAGACAGATCCGTTAGGAAGCTGATGAGAAATTATTACGGTTTAAACTGTAGGAGTGGTGATAGAAGACAGTTGAGATTTACTCGGCATGTATAATTGATGGGACTTGGCAAAATAGACACTAGTTATGAGGGAGAGGTTGATGATAGCTCCAAGTTTCTGAATGGAATGTTAGCATAATTAATCAAGCAAGATAAGGAATATGAGGAGGAGATATGTAGAGATGACCAGTTGACTTACTGGAGAGAGATTTTTGGATTTCTGGAAGATTTCTGGAATAAAAACAGATTAGGGAAATTCCATGACCACGAAGTGTGGTTTGTGTAAATTTGTACAGATTTTTCCAATATTTGTGGTCTTTACCATGCCTTCCTTACCTCTCTGTCACTTTCCTTCTTCAACCCTGAATCAGGTAACAGATCTTGTATTTCCGGTGCTGCTCAAATTTGACGTCCTTTGTGCTTCTCTTTGACTTGAAATTTGGTCCCAATCTGCCTTTCATAACATTTTCCCTCTGTTGATTAAATTTTGGAATCTTGACCATAATCCTCTTGCCTCAGGATGATTTGAAATGACCTTGTCTTTCTTTATGGCAAGAAATAGGCCATGAACCATTCCAGCAAAACAGGAAAATAACAGACTAGGAGGCATATAGTTCCATACACTATAGACTGAAAATCACCTTGCCAATGGATCAAGCTGGCATTCATTCACCATCTGAAGAGGTGACAGCCACGTAGGATCAGTGAATTGTCATATATATCAATTGCTTCAACTCTTATAATAATGGTTAATATATATGCAGTGATTGTTCATTCCAGGCTCATATTTTAAGTGCTTTACATATAGTAATTCATTTAGTCCTCTGCTTCAACCCTATGAAATAGTTACTATTATTATCCCTATTCTACAGATGAAGAATCTGAGATAAAGAAAAATGAAATTGATCAATGTTACACAGTAATGTAGATTCAAACCCAAGCAGTCTAGCTCCAGAGACTTTACACACTTACTCTATACATAGTACCCATTTGTGTTAGCTTTCTATTGCTACTGCAACACATTACTACAAACTTAATGGCTTAAAATAACACAGGTCTATTATCTTCCAGTTCTTGAGGTCAGAAGTACAAATGGATCATGGCAGACCTCTGAAGGTCAGCATTTCAAAAGGGTCTAAAATCAAGTGTTGTGCTCCTTCTGAAGACTCTAGGGATGAATCTGTTTCTTACCTTTTCTAGCTTCTAGAAACAATGTGTCTTCTTTGGCTTGTAACCCTTTCCTTCATCTTTGAAGTCAGCGTGCAACATCATCAAATCTCTTTCAAAATCTGCTTCCATGGTTATATCTCCTCTTACTCTGATTCTGCCAAATCCCTCTTATAAGGATACTTGTGATTGAATTGGGCCCACTCAGATAATCCAACATAATCTCCTTACCTTGAGATCTTTAATTGTATCACATCTGCAGAGTCCTTTTTCCACATAGGCAACACATTCACAAGTTTCAGGGATTAGGATGTGTACCTCTTTGGGGAACACTATTCTTTCTACATACCATCCTTGATATTTCATAGATAATGTGGATATCTTCTCCCTAGGAGATCTCAATATTAGCCTTCTAATTTTATGTAATTATTTGATATAAAAATAACATCCTTCTCCCCCATACACAAACACATATGCACACACACACACACACACACATTTGCCCACTCATACCACATAATTTTCCATTGTGGAGAAGGAAGTTTGCATTAAACACATGAAACGATATTATGGATGAGACCTGGTACCCCATAATGGTCAAGACCTATACTCTTGCCTAGACACCTAAGGAGCACCAGAAAATTTAGTCAGCAACCAGTATGGAGAACCAACTTCTTCCATTGTTTATCTGCATGCATTTATATCATACCAGAACCCTGATAGATGCTTTGGGTAATGTATCTAATATTACACTACTCTTTATTTTTCCAAAGAAATTAAAGTGGTAAATCCCCATTGAAACTGGGTTGTAATCATAATTTTCAATTCTTTTCATGCTAATATATTCTAACCAAACATGTAGGAAGATATCAAATAAGTAATGGTTCAGAGTTACCTATGTTTCATTCCAGAATCCTTACACTTGAGTCAAAGGTAAAAAAGTATGTCAGGAATCACCTCATAATCTTTTTGCGTGGCATGAAGTTACAGTCTCTAGTGGGAGAACCGTTGAGAGGAGATCAAGGTCATGGATTCCTTGGCCTTTTATAATAGACTAAGCACTTAGCTGCCATTTGACTTAGTAAATCTTTCATAGTCTTATTACATTCCCAGATGACCTACAATATAGAATTATACATTTAAATAAAGTGAATAAATATCAGATATTTTAGTGAGCATTGTTTTAACTTTTGCCTCTATTTTCAGAACATTTATAGAAGATTCAAGTGCTAAATCTGAATCTACCTTTGAGTCATTATTCTGGTTGGGGCCAGTCCTGGGTTAAAGACCTTGAATGGTCTTTAGTCCCAAACTTTCCATTTATCACTCCGGAGGATTTTCATTCTTCCCATGTACATATTACCTGTAGTCTCCAGAAACGAGTAGAGACAATCTCCTTTCTTCCTTTTTGTTTTCTTTGTGTTGTTAGAATAAAAATAGGGAGTTTTTGTAAATGAGCTATATCTTGTTCATGTCTATTAAACTGGCAAATTCGTACAATTCCATGTTATTTTTCATTCTGCTTCCTAGAATCTACTTACCTATTTTGAAATATTTAGAAAATTATTCTTTTTTATAGATTGACAATTCTTATGTATATATATATTCATTGCTAAATACTTAGAAAAACAAATTGGTAAATTTGAAACTTTTATATTGTTATGGTACAGCCAGTTTTCTACATTCCTGTGAAAAAGAGGTAATGCATATTAGCTAAATGAAGACCAACTTCCTAAACTTCCCTTCGATATAAAACACTTGGGTAATAGGCAAATCATCTTGTCTCTTTCTTCCCAAACTGCTTAGATTTAAAGGTATATCTTAAATCCAACTAAGAAAATAAGTTTCTTTCCTTTGAGAAGAAGAATGTACTGGGCATTGTATTGACTGTTTATGTCTGGATTTAGAGAATAAGGCAAATTGACTACTATGATTGGCAGAAATGACTCTCTTAAGTTCTTGCTTTTCTTCCAAGAGGTAACAAAACCTAATCCTAGAAATACAGCATATTTGTTTTAGCTGAAACGGTGGCCTAGTGGTTCCTGGCCTTTTATAAACTTCCTTGTCCTACTTGCCCAAACTCAGATGTGTGAACAGGAAAGACTGTGAGCACTGCAAGTTTGTGTACATGTGACCAGATTCTCATTAGATGCTTGTTGACTGAGTTGCTAGCTGGAGTAAGACCTGGCGCTGAGAACGTGGTCTGGGAAAGGATTGGGGGTAGGGGAGAGAATGGTTAGGGAGGCAACACAGAGAGCTAATGGAAAGTATGCTGCTTAGAGCAGAGCAAAAACTCAGACTGATTCTGGATTTATGGTCTAAGTAGGAGGAAGAGCAGGAGAGAGTTACGATATATATATTTTTTCCTTAGAGGAGGAATTCCTCATTGCAAAACTGGACCACAATTGGCACTAACAGAAAAGAATTGGACTTAAGGATCAAGAGAACTTCATTTTAACAAATCTGAAACCTGTCGTGATATAACCTAGAGTAAACCTCTTCACCAACATTGTGAATGGCTCTTACTTTGTGCAGTGCTGCATGTAGACTAGTTCCCTGGAAGAACATTCCCAAGTCCTCAGGACCATGTCGGTGCCTGTCTATTTGACAATAAGTATTTAGCACCACAAAATTCAGAGCATCAAATTCTCCATCATTGAAATGAAAAGGTTGAAATGGATTGGGTCTAAAGTTGTTCACAAATTGTTTGTTGGGAAACTGAATAAATGTGAATTAATCCTGAAATCCTATTTAATCAGTAGTTTACCAGAGAAAGTGTTATTTCAGTCATTCACTCCACAAAGATTCGTTAAGCAACTATCATGCAGCAGACATATTAGCAAGCAGTGGAGATATATTGATTAGTCCCAAACAAAGAGATCCTCTCAGTTATTATAAAAATCAAAATTTTATATTAACATGTTTTGGAAGGACCCCTGTGAAGAGAAGTTTAGCAGATGTGTAGGTGTAACATCCGTCTTCCTGCTTGAGCAGCCAGACTCCAGACACTGCCCCCATCCTGAAGAGCTACTTTATTGCTTTTGGGCCAGGTAACCAAAAACGATAAAGTTTGCAATAATTTAGAAGTATGGATCTGTTAAAACAATTTATATGCTTTTCCCTGTAGAAATCCTGGACTAGAATAAACTGAATATTTTTATTCTTCTTACCTGCATTTCTCCAGTATGTGACTGTGGATTTTTGCTAGTTTATTTACAGGAAAAAAAATGTACTTTTTCACATGACTTGTAAAAATCCTTTTATAGGACTATTTTTTCAAGGTAGCTGTTGTACCACAGCTGGGACTTATCTCTATTTTAAGAGGAAATGAGAGTTTTCTCTGTTCAGTAGCAAAACAAAAACATCTAGGTGCTGTCACCCTGGCAGATTATCCTGGAATAGCATAAAATGATAAAATAATAGCATACGAGTGTGGAATATTTGAGGAGATATGTTTGGCAACAATGAATGCACATGTTGTCTGGTACCTTAACTTCCCTTCAAGATCTGTAAACATAGCTTCTCTCATCATTTTGGGTTTAGGGGTGATTTTACCATAACCACAAGCTTCTGGATTTGTCTTGTACCCCAAAGAGTTGCCTTTGCTCTGCTATCCTCATTTAGCACAAACCAGGAGGGATTGCAAAGTACTGCTCATTACTTTTTTTGGCTCATCTTGGAACTTCATAGGGAATAGCAACACTCCTGAGCCAAGAAGCCCAGCCTACACGAAAGGTCAACCCCAGGAGGGGTGTGGTGCCCAGTGTTTCAGTCTTTATAGTCCACAAGTGAAATGGCCAACACTCTGACGCAAAGAACAAGTGTGGCTGTACGTTAATGCTTTTTCAATCAAGGGAAAAAGATCAAGGGTGATCTTGTCAAACTCTCCCCTAGTCTCTAGAAAGATACTTTTAAGAGGAGAGAGAGAGTGAGAAAGAGACTGTCTATGTCTATGTCTTCATGTGATGAGTGTTTGGGGAAGTATTTGGGGAGCATTTAGTAAAGTGTTAAGAATGTGAATGAAGAAAAGACATCTGGAGAGTATGTGTCTTAATACATCTTAAGCAAAATGAATTCTAACTGTCAGTCTTTATATTTTCATTAAAATCAACTGAATGAACATTTCTTAAGTGAATTAATCCTGAAAATCAAGATGATTTACCGTCTCTGTGGGCTGACATAGAACAGTGAAAAGAATGAATGGCTTTTCATGAGTGCCATATAAAGATTTTCTTTCTAGTAGTCCAGGATCTTGGGCCATAGCAGTTTGACTTATCACAGTTAGGAAAATTGGTCAAAACATTTTTTAAAAAGAATTAAATTATAAAATCTTAGATGACTTTAAAGATAAAAGTAGATAGTGTATCATGAAATAGAAATGATAGAAATGATAACTATAATTTGTAGAACTTAATATATTATATATTATGTAAAGTTCTTTATTCAATCATTGATCCATTTTATTTATTAAATGTTTATCCAATCATTGACTCGATAAACATTAGACAAGTCTCTGTGTAAAGTATGATGGGCACTGGAGCTACAGAATGAACAAAACAACAAAATGCCTTTTTGGAACTTGTAGTTCTGGAATTAAATGTGACATCCCATTTTTCTCTCATGACGAATGTATGAGGAGATAATATCAATACCCACATTTGTAAACATGGAACTGGAGGCTTCAAGAAGGTAAGTAATTCTCCAAGGATATCCAGCTGGTTGGCTGACCACCGAGAGTTTGAACTCAGTTTGTCAAATCACAAGTCTCTTCTTACGATCTCAGGACTCCTTAAATAGTCTATGAAAAATCAGTGTGACTCAGATTTAAGATGAAAATAAGATTGCTTTGTCTCTAATTAGCATAAAGAAAAGTGGAAATCTGAAGCGTTTTGAAGAAATATTGACCGTCAAGAACTAATAGTAATTTCATTCTCTGGCTATACAGAGTCTAGGCAGAAAAAGAAAAAGTTTTACAATGGATGGCAAGAGAGGATGTGACTGACTGATAAGTAACTAAAGGATTTTCCTCTAGAAAAATGTATTTTTTTAAAATAAAATTTAAACTAAACTGCTAATTAATTTGATATTATAAATTTTCTGAATAAAATTGAAAACTATCAGCCATCTTTGATTATTCAGTCTATTCAATGACTGGTCTCTAAAATTAGAAACATATGGATGCCTGAATTTTGGTCTAAATTTCTGTTGAAAGCTTTAAAGTTGGAAAAATATATTTTAAACATTTCTGTAATATTAAAAAAACCTTACCATATAACTTATGAAATTGTGAGAATGTATCACAGAAGAAAAGGGAAAAATTAGCCATTTTCATGGAAAGAGGAATGACTTGGAAAATAATACATACAAACATTGCATATTTAGTAAAATTGAGTCCATGTGCAACACTGTTTTCCAAAATATAGAAACGAAACCATCTTTTCTGAATATAAATTAAATGCAGAAGAGGAAAATAATTCCCATTCTACCCCATTTCTCTTTATGGTTTGTATAAAACCAATTTTGAAGTCTTTTTATTTTATTGTAATTGCTTACTGACATTAAGTAGAAGCACTTTTAATGCTTCAAGTGTTGTTGATAGTTTTAAAATAACCTTTATACATTACATACTAATATAATAGATTTTTTTGAAACCAGAACTTTTATGGCCTGACATTAGACTTGTAATCAAAGTTTGTTTATTCTCTTAAATGAGCTAGAATCATGAACTGTAAGGGTTGAAATCAGTCAGGAAAGGGTATGCTATACTGTGGTAACAACTCCCAAATCTGAGAAACAACAAAAGTTTTTCACTCATGCTATTTGTCCAACACAGGCCATATCATGGTGCATGGTTCCATTTCAATCCCTGCTTCCAATCATTACAAGTAAGGAAGGGAGAAGTGCGAATTGGGCATTGCAATGTCTTAAACTGAGAAGGAGTATATGTCATTTCCACTAAAGGCAGTTGACCATGTCATACTTCAGCCTAAAATGGGCCTGCTAAGTGGAGGAGGAGAATATTTATAAACAGCCCTAATGACTATAATGAAAGATCTATAGAAAGAATTTTTGAGATCTTCTAGTTTATACCCATTTTCCAGTTATGGAAACTTATTCCTAGCAAAAGGAAGAAGTTTGCTCAAAAATCATAACCTAATTTATTAAAACAATGGTTATAACCAAGAGTTTCTTTTATTCCTTCTAAAGATATGTACTGAATAGCCTCTATGTGCCAACTGTGGGTTAGGATCTTGGAGTTAAAAGAGAATAAGGATGAGTTGTTGAAATAATTTTTACAGAAGAGGTGACTTCAGAATAACATCTTGGAGTAAAAGTAAAGATTCATAAGAAAAATAGGAGAGAAAAAAACCTTTAGGCAGACAGAAGAGAATCAGAAGAGAGATATGAAACAGCAGTGTGTTTTCACTGAGCCACAAATAAGCTGTTAGTATGGATGGGTCATAAGGTACAAATGAGGGTGTGGTCCACCAGAAAATAAGAAGGAACCTAATACCAGGGACATACTAAGGAGTTTGAATGTATTCAGGGATCTGTTAGGGGGAGGGGGATCTTCTGACTTCCAATCCAACATTATTTCAAAACTCTGTTTTACTATAAAATACAGCATATAAATTCATTACTCAAATCTTCCCAAGGGCGAAGGATTTCAGGGGCTGTATTCAGGGGTCATTTGCATGTGTTCAAGACAAGAGAAGTGGGGTTGAATGACCATCTTCCATGACTAGATTTTCTGGTGTTTCACAGCCTGGGAGACCTAATAAGTGATTCAGAAGGTCAGCAAGGATAGGTCCCAGATTCCCAGTTCCCAGAAAGGATTCAGCAGGGTGGGAGTGGACACCCCTGAGATTATCCTGCAAGCTTCACAGGCTCTGCTGCATCCCAGAGCCAGAGGAAAGCCCGGCGTGCCCTTCGTGTGTGCTTAGGAGGTTTCTCTGCCCCACAGCAATCAGCGCTTGACGACAAAAGGGAGCTTCATTTTCCTCAGCAGGGTCTGAACTCTGCTAGGTTAAAGAATTGAGCAGCACCCTAAAAGGAGACTCTCCTTATTTCACCTTGTATCCCACCCAACCTCACACCTGGGAAGATGTCGTTGATTTTCTTGACAAATGCAGGAAATAACTACACAGAAAAGTGTTAAAGTCAGAGAAGCAGGAAAATTGTTTCAAAGACAGCATTAGTGAATCTGACTACACAGATCAATATTCAGAAAAGTATGGCTCATGTCTTTGGTTTTTTCAGACCTGTAACTTTCCTTATGGTAGGGGTTTTTATGTATTTGATGATAAACTATGACTAAGCATGGCTGAAAATTTTAAAAACAAAACCATAAAGAAACCTTTCTTCAGCAACAAAATACCCTGGACTACAACGAACTTTAATTCTGACCACATGCAAAGAGTGTTGCTTAGAAACCCTGAGCAGAGGGTTTGCCCAGCAACTTCAAATCCCACCAGCTGCCCCTGGGAAGAAACTGACATGGTGACCACAGCATTAAAGAAATACAGAAATGCAAGTCATCCGTAAAGGATAAGAAAAGGAACATAAGTGGGTCTAAATATTTTAGCTTTTGTTTGATGTTTAAGAAACTGTATAAAAGCTGAAGCCCTGACTTTCATTGTTTGGGTCTAAGATCGAAGTTCATACGTTTATGAGGGTTATACCCAATGTGTTATGGTTTCTGGCCTCTCTGGTCAAAAACTGTTCACCCGTGATGTTAACTTTTAGTAGTCAAGTTGGTATTAGGCTTAAATATGTTTTATTGGTCTATATGTTTCATTGGTCTCACAATCCTATATGTATTAAACTTCCCTGTGATTTCTCATTAGGAATAACTATACAGGTGTAACAATCCCAGATTATGGGTTGGATGAGTGAGATCACCTCTTAGCCAGATTATTGCTGTGTTGTTCGCCTGTTTCACTGTGGTCTAACCAACCCTCAGAGCATAGTTCACACTAATAGAAAATACTTCCTAGAAAGTAGATCTGATCTTGTCACTCTGCTACTTTATTATTGATAGTTCACCACTAAAATCATAATAAAATCTAAACTCTTGGGCTTCCCTGGTGGCGCAGTGGTTGAGAGTCTGCCTGCAGATGCAGGGGACACAGGTTCGTGCCTGGGTCCGGGAAGATACCACATGCCGCGGAGCGGCTAGGCCCGAGAGACATGGCCGCTGAGCCTGCGCGTCCGGAGCCTGTGCTCCGCAACGGGAGAGGCCACAACAGTGAGAGGTCCACGTACTGAAAAAAAAAAAAAAATCTAAACTCTTTATTATGGCATATAAAATGCCACTATTGCTTTCCAATAATTCGTTCTACTTCTTCTGTTTTCTGAACAAGCAAAGCGCTTTTAAACCTCTCTAAGTTTGTCCCAGCCCATCCATAGCTCTGGAATGTTCATTCCACACCTCTCAATCTGATAAGCATCGACTCATACTTAAAAATTCAGTAAAAATATTCTTTGGGGAAAGCCTTCCTGATTTCCCCCAGGGAAGGATAACTACTCTATTACAAATCCAAAGTTCTAGATCTGGCCAAAGGAGGAGCTTAAAAAATTTTATTAGCTTATGAATTACAGTCCTTTTCCAGTACATATTTGACTTTCTGATATAAGCAATCTTCTGGTTGTAATTTTAATTTCATTACATGTGAGTTACAATCCTAAAGTAGTGGTAGTCAAAGAAATTTACCAATGCATCCTTATATAAAATCATATCTGTTTGTTAACTCACATTTAAGTTTTGGAACCATGTTCCTTCTAAAGAATTTATGTCCTATCCCCAAATTGATGAAAACAGATTTCAGAATACAAATTTTTCTTTCAAGGAGCATTCTGGTTTATTCCAGGTATAATAGAACCCAATTTTCCGTAATTATATATATGATAGTTTAATTTAATAAACACACATGAGGAATCTACTTTTAGTTAAAAAGAATAACAGACCAAATGATTATCTGGCAATTTTTATTTTATTTGAATTCTAGGTCTTCATATTTTTCTGATTCACCCCCATTCCCCATCCAGTCTAATAAACACTCTTACTGAACCAACTAAGACATCTTTCCACAGTTGTGCAAATAAAAATATTAGTTATTAACTTGAGGTGTGTCTTGTTTAGAATGCAAACTACACGAAAATAGGGACCTGGATATGGTATCTTGTTCAAAACTCTATTGTACTTTGCTCAAAATTTGAAATGTGGTAGTCTCTTAACAAATATTTTTTAAAGGAACAAACACAAATATTGAATGCTTAATACACATATTAATTTTACCATTTTAAAAAATATTTGACACAAAGTTTTTCCATAAGGGGTTTGTGGATATTTATATAAATAAAAGACATAACAGTAACCAGTGCTACCCTCTCAAACATTCTTTTAAATTTTCCTACAAAAGGATGTATTAAGTACTTATTATTTGTTAAGAACAATATTTGTAGTAAACACTCGACCAACATGGAGATATTTTTTCAATCACCATAAGCAGTGTGGATTTATAATCAGTTTTGCCGACCATGAAGATTTCCAAAGTTTATTTTGTGGCAAAATATCTGCTACTCCAAGTAGTGACAGTTTTAAAAATGCAGACACATGAAACTCTACCTAAGGAGTATGCAAATATAGACCTTTACAAAGTTCCTTTGTGCGAGGATACATGGATATCTAGCATAAAATAAAACAAAAACACTTATACCCACAACACTGCTAGGAAGGGAAGATTAGGTTCCTGTGTCCTCAGAGAATGGTTTGTTATAGACGATGAGGTCTGAAGACAGAGAAGGAGAGCAAGAAAAGAAAGACAGGGAGAAAGAGAGAGAGAGAGAGAGAGAGACTGTTTTGATCTGAGTAATTAATTGTCTCCCAGACCCATGGAATTTTTATTGAGATATTGATGAATAGGAGATATTTCCATCAGGTTAAAAAAAAGATGGAAGATAGTGACATGACATTCAATGTGAAGAAAGAGCATTAATATATTTCTCATTGAAGTACACTGAGGTTCTACCACACTTTTCAAAACCCAGTGATAATGCTTTTAACAAAATAAAAAAACATCTGCTCCAATTCTCTCTTCTAAAGCGGGGAAGAATTTTATTCTGGAAGAGCATACTTTTGATAACGTCTGCAAATGAATTTTTTTTTTTTTTTCTTTTTGGAGGCTGTGCTCAAGTGCAAATCCAGTCCAGTGGTTAAAATGTCGTGATGTGGGGATGGATAAAAGCAAGCAAAATCAGCAATATATGCTGCTGTGTTTTTTTCCACTGATACTATCAAACTTAATAGCTTTTCTCTGGTGCATTTTGAAATCTAAAAAAAGTACTTACATTAGAGGCAGCTTTTTAGTAGGAAAATTGAGAGGGGAGGTTAGAGTGTAGTTCAACAGGAAAGTGAAAACTGGGACTTTTTTTTCTTTTCCTATTTACAAAAGTATGTTGTTCACATTTTTCTGATATGAAATAATAATAATGATGATGGTGGTGATTGGTTAACATTATGACTGCTTACCCTCTACCTATGATCCTCATGCATTATGCATTTAATATGCATAGCAACCCTAGAAGTTGGTGAAATTATACTTGTGATTTTTTGAGTGAAAATACTCAGGGAGAGAATGGTTAAATACTCAGCCTCTGATCACACAGCTAATAAACAGTCCTGGGATTTGAACTCCAGTCTGACTCAACAGCCTGCAGTGTTGACTCTGCTATTGCCACCACATCAGAGAAGGAGGGCTGATTATCCCTGTGTGTGCTGAGTGACAAGATCTCAAGGGCAGTGGTGTGAGGAGGGTAAGAAAGAGTGAGGGAGCTAGAACCAGGGAGATAACATGTGTGGGCTGAGTGTGGGATCCAGCCATTTAAAATCTATGTCTCAAACCCACTACTTGGTGAAAGTTATCTAATGTTAAAGGGTTTCATTTGCCTGGAACCCGGGGAGTACCGTTTTCCTAAAAAGAAGGTTGTAAAGGGATCATTGAATGCACCACACCTCGAAGGTGCAACATGTGTGTCATATGATATACTCTAAAATTTCTTCCTTAACATCTTTGAAGCTGATATTTAAACTCTGTACAAGAATCACTTAATCCATCACTGTATCCATGCTACATTTTGTATAGAACTCAAAAATTATTTTAAGTCACCTGACAATTCAATTTAAAGAGAGGGAAATTAAAGTTAATACTTACAAAAAAGATTCAAAAGTGATAACATATCCCCCTCAAAATGGACCTATTTACATTGTATTCACAAGAGTACAGTAGAAAGCCCTGGGTAGTTTCTTAATATTTAAAGTTACCACTGAAATAAAATGATAAATTTAGTGCAAATCTTTTTAAACTTTTAAGAAAATTTTAAGACCAAAGAAAACTTGGTATTGGAGATGTTTTTGTTACCAGCGGAGGTATCCATTACATTGATCTAAGGACATGAAAATTATATCTAGATTTTTCTCTATGTCATAGAAAGTTCTTAAACGGTTAACACATATATTATAGTAGATCCAAGGTTATAACTTAAACAGATTGTGATACTGTAGCACATTTATGTAAATTCAGAATCCATATAGTGGCTAAAAGATCTGAAATTCCTAGGGGGTATCAGAAATTCATTTGCTGTTTCACAAATCCAATGCTGGGTTTTACATTGGGATCTCTGGATTACCATAGTTAGAGAATATTCAGAGCACTCAATGACAAAAGTCTCTGTGTTGTCTCTATAGTTGCCTGGTGTATGTTCAATAGCTGAGATAGTGTTAGATGAGGTGGTATATTATGATGGTTGGAAGTGCAGACTCCGAGTTCTCACATACCTTAAATCATATGTAAGACTTAATACTTGTTAATTATGTGACTCTGAGCAAGTTCTTTATTCTATGCTGTAGTTTCTCCATATGTTCAAAGTGAATGGTTATAGGACCTACTCATTTGGTTGTAAGGATGAAATAAAATAATCAACAGCAGCAATTGGTGCTGTGTGTAACTAACAGCACTCAATGGAGAGCAACCATTATTATTTCAAGGAGTATCATAGTGAGTGTTGCCAGACTAAGCAAATAAAAATAAAGGATTCCCGGCTAAACTTGAATTTCAAATAAACCACAGATAAATTTTAGTGTAATTCTGCCCTATGCAATATTGGAAACATACACTAAAATATTATTTATGGTTGAAATTTTATCTGGCAATTCTAATCATAATGCTGATGATAGTAGCTTTCAGTGGTTTTATTTAAACATTTTTGTTTGAATATGGGAATGAAACTATTGACTGAAATTTTTTGAAGTGGCCAAATATTGATACATTTAAATTTATTAATTTTGCTACATAGACTAACCTTCAATCTGAGTGTATTCTTATTCAAGAATAACTAGAAATCATTTATTCAACTGATAGTATAGAAGCTACTAGGTACCTGGTTTTGTTGGTATATTGATGAGACATGCAAACAAGAAGGAAACAGAGTCATAGAGATCTAAATTACAAATCAATAAAAGACTACAAATCAATATGGAACAGATACAGAGAGAAGATCCATGTACCATGGGCTAAAGGTTTTTGAGAAACATCCAGCAAATAATGTTCCAGATATAATTGTTCCATGGGTGGGATGGGTCCACAATGCTGAAGCCCAAACAGGTAGATGATGTGATAATCATACAGATAAATGTAAATTACAACTGTAATAAGTACACTGAAGGTGGGGTAAATATATGGTGCTATAAAAGCATATATTAAGAAGTTTGATGTGCTCAGAAAAATGAGGAAAGTCTTCTCTGAGGAAGCAATACTAGGATTGAGATCTAAAGAATAAAAAGGAGTTAAGTAGGGAAAGAGAGATAAAAGAATAACATTTTAGGCAGAGAGAATAGCAAGCACAGAGATCCCATGGCAGGAGGGAGAATGATGTTCCAGTGAACCAAAAAGACGACGACTGTGGCCGGAGTGCTAGAGAGGGAAGGGAAGAGGCTGAAAGGGTAAATAGTGGCTAACCCATCGGGCTTCAAGATGTTAGTATTCATCCTAAGTGCCAGTGAAATAATTTAAGTGGAGAGAAGGGATGATGGATAATGTGTTTTTAAAGGTCGTTTGGGCCACTTTGTGGAGAAGAGCTTGGAGGAGCCAATGGGAACCCTGAGTGGAATTAGTAAAAAGTTTTCTAAAATAATAGAGTTTAAGATATGTCTTGGAGGATTTAAAATGAAGAGAAAAATGGGCTGCAAAGGAGAAAGAAATATCTGTTGTCAATTCTGGATCAAGGAGTATACCCATGTGATTGGCAGAGAGTGTCCATTCAGTGGAGTAGGGCAGATGTTTGTAATGGCGGAGGTGGCAGAGGAGGGAATTCAAGAGCCAGCGGAAGAACCTTGTGAACAAAGTTGAGTTGGTTAGATTAGCCCTTGAGTAATGAGTAGTTACTGAAGGTTTTTAGTAGAAACATAATATGAGTGTATTGTTATTTTTTTAAAAAGTCATACAGGATCAAGAATACATAATTTAGGCTAGGGGGTATAAATTGGACACTGTGAGACTAGTTAAACGTCTACTGTAGTACAATTACTGTGAAGAAGAAGACGTGTGATTTAAAGACTTAGTTTTGGAGAGAATGGCAGTAGGAAGATGATCCAATGATGAAGAATCAAAGAAGAGGTTGGGAATGAAAGGCAGTCATATATCAAGCCCAAGGGAGTAAAGAAAGACGTTCAAAGAAGTGAATTTCAAATGTAACCTGAAGTTAAGTAGTTTCTGAGGTTTATCAGTCAGTTTTGCTAGTTTACGCTGAGGTCTCAAACTCAAAGCCTCCATTTTGTACAACAGCAAATGTTGATTTCTCACTCAGGTTATATGCAGCCTGCGGGGTGACTGTGGCTCTGTGCTAGGCATCCTCTTCCGTAGATCCTGGCTTTAGGAGCAGCCCTCCTGAGGACATGTTGTTCTCCTGATAGAGGGAAAAGCATGAGGAAGAATCATGCATTGTTCCTTCAAGCTTCTACTCAGAAGCTGTACAGGTGCTTTTGCTCACATTTTATTGACTAAAGAAGTCACACGGAGAACCCTGATATCGAAGGGTGGGTATAATCTACTTATAGTGAGGGGCAGTAAAGAAGTGTTTAAATGAAATTAAACATTCATTAGCATTGTGACTCAGCAATCCCACTTCTAGTTACTTACCCAAGAGAAATGCAGACATAAAGCCACACAAATCTGTATGCTAATGTTTATAGCAACTTTATTCCTGATTATCAAGAATGGAAACAATCCAAATAGGTATCAACTAGTGAATGGAGAAATACTCTGGTACATCCATAAAACAGAGTAATGAAAATTTTTTTATTGCTGGATAGCAATAACAAATCAGCAAACTATTAATGATACATGTAACAACATGGGTGAATATCAAAGGCATTATGCTAAGTGAAAGAAGCCAGATTTAAATGGTTTCATACCATATTACTTCATTTATATGACATTCTGGAAAGGACAAAACTGTGGAAAAAGAAAACAGACCAGTGGTTGGCAGAGCCTGGTGGTGGGGGAGGACACTGACGATAATTAGGAACAAGGACATTTTTGGAGGGATGAAGGGAGTATTCTATATTTTAACTGTGATGGTGGTTACACAGCTGTACGTTTGTCAAAACTCAAGAAACTATAGTCCTAAAGGGAGAAATTTTATTGTATGAAAATTATGCCTCAATATATGTTAGTTAATAGGAAATCATATTTACTTCCATGAGTTACTTCATACTTAAATTACTTAATACATAATTTAAAAACTAACAGATACCTAAAAATATGTAATCAAATTAACAGAGGCAAAGCAAGCAAAGCATTCATTTATATACAGGTTTTTTTGGAGGGGTATAGTAATTCATCAATTTAGATATAGTGTCTTATAACTGTAACTTAAATATTAAATTTTACAATTAAGAAATTTAATTTTTATTTTCCTTTTAAGGAAATGACCCTCGGCATGTAATCATGGAGTTTATGGCCTGTGAGCTTTACAAGAGAAGTGGGCTTCAGTAAATAATTATAAAATGCTTTTGAGTCATTTCCATTCCCTAAGAAATACTGCATAATCTAAATAAGAAATGCTGAATTTTAATGGACATAATATTTTAATTTGGTAGTTACACAAAACTGTATTCTGGCAGCTTATAAATTATATGAACATGTGCAAATTCAACTGACATGCATTATTCAAGAATGAATAATTGTCCAGAAAGATGAGCAGAGAAAACAGAATGAAATACAATCTCTCTCTCTCTCTTTCTCATTTCAAGATAGCATAGTAAATAAAGAAAAACAGGTCAAAGATTACGTTGTTATTTCCACTAACGATCCAGTAAACAGTAAAAAATTAGCTATGATAGTATTGGGGGAAAATAGTTCAAATCTTCATTTCTGTTCAAAATAGTCTTACATGATTTAAGTAATTCAGTTGAAGAACTGCTAAATTAAGGTAAATATCCAGATTAATTTTTAACTAAGTATTTTAAAACAAAACAAAACCAAATCACGTTGATTGCATATAGGTGTTTTCTGGGAGGGGGAGGAGGTTAAGACACTTGTACGGCAATGTAGTGGACACTCCCATCCGGTCTGATCTACAAAGGATCTTTTTACATAAAGAGCTTATTGATAATCAAAATTCTTGATCTCCTTTTGTGAATGCCAAGATAGCAGAGTAATGCTATAGTTCTGCATCTTTTGATTGCTAAGGACTGGAGACAGTCAGAGGGGATGCACTTTATGCTGTCTTCTCTATCTTGATTCTGTAATCCTGTGTAGAATTTTGGTGGGGAGAGTCTTGTTCTGTTGGAAATCTGAATCGAAATGAGATTCCCTATTGGTGCAGCGTCATGCCCCTTCCTGTCTAACCATTCAACATTCCCTATGCATCTTTAATAAGGAGCATTGCCAACTATTTCATGCCTAATTGTGTGTGCATTACAAAGGCACTGTAGCCTTTTGTCCCCTCACTTTCACTTCTTTAATCACAAACCCGTTGAGAACCAAAGAAGTTGATAAGAAAGGTATTTAGAGTAATCAAAAATCTACTTTTATCCAAGTACTCAGCTATTCTCTCAGAAAAAATTGATAGCAAAAAACAAGATCAATTTTTATATTCTTTTCAGATTCTTTTCCACCACAGGTTATTATGAGATATTCAATGTAGTTTCCTGTGCTATACAGTAGGTCCTTGTTTATCTATTTTATATATAGTAGTGTGTTTATGTTAATCCCAAACTCCTAATGTATCCCCCCACTCTGCTATCCCCTTTGGTAACCATAAGTTGTTTTCTATATCTGTGAGTCTATTTCTGTTTTGTAAAGACGTTAATTTGTATCATTTTTAAATTCCACATATAAGTGATATCATATGATATTTATCTTTCTCTCTGACTGACTTACTTCACCTAGTATGATAATCTCTAGGTCCATCCATGTTCTGCAAATGGCATTATTTCATTCATTTTTATGGTTGAGTAATATTCCATTGTATAGCTATATACCATATCTTCTTTACCCATTCATCTGTCGATAGACATTTAGTTGTTTCTGCGTCTTGCCTATTGTAAATAATGCTGCAGAGAACATTGGGGTGCATGTAAAAAAAATCATTTTTAAAAAATAGTGAGCAATTGTATATATTTAAGTGTCTCCAGTCCTGTTTGGCATATTCTGTATATATAGGTTTCATCCTGCCCCCAATTATAGACTTACAATTCTTCCCAATAATAAATGATGTGTAATCCATCAGCATACAAATATCCTGGCAATTTTTGAGCAATCAACCTCATGGAGTAACCAAATAATGTTCCCTGGGAAGACAGGAATGATGTGCGCAGGTCGTTACTCTCAGTTACCCCAAGCCTAAGTCAGTAGCAGGCAAGGGAGATATTTCCATCATGTAGTGACTGGACAGTTGGCTGAAGTTGGGTTTCTTGTCCAGTGCAGCTCCTGGACATTAGAATTGTGCTTCTTATAAGATCTTTGTTCCCACCTCCTTGGCCTTGGAGTTTCTAAAAGCAGATCCACAATAAGACCATGCTTAGAGGCATTTGGTCTTTGGTTTCTACAGGGCTCTAACTTTTCCCAACTTCCCAATTTCCCCAAGAATTTTCACCCACACCCTTTTGCTCTCTCATAAATAAATACACGAATTGTTTTTCTACCTCTTCTTCTCTCATAATAGGTCTTTCAGACTCTTGGAGAGGAACATAGTCATCTGTTAGAACAGACCCTTAAATCCTTTAGCAAGTAAAAAGAAATTATTTAGCCTTCCTTAAGAATAGAGGGAACTTTGTCTTAAGAAACCCAATGTTCATGCCTGGCTCAACTCCCAACAGGGAAAAGGGGATGCTTCACTTTGTCCTGGGAAGCAGGACCCCCAAAGAAGAGATTGAATGGCTTCGTCTAATGTAATGAAAAGGAAGCTTTAATTTTCATATCAAAAACACAAGTTTAACCTTTATATATTGTTACAAATTAAAGAAGAAAATCTTAATTCACTCAATTTCCTTTTAAATTGTTATTTCATTCTATTTTCCTTTTTTTTTTTCTTCTTTTCCCTTCCTGTTGCACATTTACATAGAGTATGTGCTGTAAAGCAGTTCAGAAAAATTATTAAGATCCCAGGTCAAAGGAAAAAATAAAATTAAAGAAAAGCATCTACTGGTTTCCTCTTTCCTCCAAAAAGATGAAAGACTTTTAGAGTTTTTCAAAGGTTGCTATAAAATGTCCAAATACTCACCAAGGTGAGTAGGCAGTAAACTATAGCTGAAAGAATACCTGAATGGAAGTATTATACTATTTTAATGACTTGGTCAAGTTTTTCAATTTTTTTTCATTCTCAGCTTCTTTATCTGAAAATGGAATAAGTCTACTAGATCTTACAATTATAGCACTCTATGAATCTACCCCATCCCCAGCTTTTTCTTACCCTTAGGCATTATAACAGTTTGATGACATATAAAAATCACTCCTATTTATTGACTCCAGACAACTAAAATGTTGTACTAACGAGATTCAAACCTGCTACCTCTACCCAGCCAACTACACACATGCTTGTACTTAGACAGAATTCTCTAATGTCAGATAATCCCATACCTGGTATTTCACAGTAATGATAAAACAAAGAATAACACATATATAGAGAGGGAAATGTACTTGCCTTCATTTATGCATAGGGTACAGTGGTCACCCTTGGCCTCCTGGTTTCTTCTTTTTTCCCTATCAAGTCTGCTCTTTTCTTATTTGCTCTTATAAAGATGTGGATGATTGTAGATATGCAAGATATTAGTATTGCAGTGGTATGCACATTTTAAAAGAGAACAAAGATGGAACTCTAACCTCGATATTTCAACTATCAGTTACGGATGAAGGAGATTGCGGGGTCATCACTCTTTGGGACCTCTGAAATCATTCAGTGATGTTTCTGCTGGCAGAAAATTCAGTGTGTTGAATGACACTCTTGGACAAAACAAGAACAGAATGGTGTCCAAAGGTGGCACAAGTCCACGGGAAATATAAGCTGAAAGAATATACTTGTATAAAACATGGAGGAAAAATCAATCTGTCGAGATGTTCATTATGGGGTTATTTGCTAAACAGCCAAAACATGAAAACAACAAATATAACAATGACAGAAAAGTAGTTTAAATCATTAGCTATTCAGGTAAGAGAATTCAGTCATTAAAAGTGATGGTTATAAAAACCAAAGAGTAACGTGAGAAAATGTTTTTATATTTAAAAAGTAGTTTTCAAAATTTGATATATACTACCTAAAAATCCATCTCTAGAATGGTACAGTAGTAATATTTGTCTGTTTCATTTTGGGCACCCCTATATCCCAGGCCTCTTAAACAGTATCTGGCACATAGTAGGTGCTCAATAAATATGTGTTGTGTGACTTTATTGGTGAATCATTTAAAGTAAATATTGGAAGATAGTACACAAATTAATGCAACAATGGATTTATATTGGGGTGTGGAATTATGAGTACATATTTTTCCTGATTTTCTGAACTTCTTCCTCTCTTCTCCCACCTTGCTCTCCATATATATTCTATTGATATGCAGTAATACATGTTTTTCAGTCTCCTTCTACCTCAGTACATATCAATTTATGTTTACAATCTGGGCAAAAGAGATAATTTTATGAGGAGGGAAATTAGAAATTTAACAAAAGACAGATTGCATTTTTTTTGAAAAAAAAATCAAGACATAATATGGTATGTACTTTATGTAGCTATATTCCTGTCTACACCCAGGGACAGTACATAGCACAGAAATGACTTCTCTCTGTTTCAGTCATGAGCTAGTTTTTCCATTGTACATTTATTCCACAGTTAATAAAACAGCAATTCTACTTGTTTTTAATGTTCTGCCAACGAACATACTGCTAAGAACAATAAGTATAAAATAAATTCTCCTAGTTTTTCAGAGAGAAATTGTCTTTTACCATGAAGTTTGGCCAAGTCAGGCAAATTAAATCTAGACAATAAACCTTCAATTAGACATGTTATAGCACAGACTTATGTGTAGAATCTCTGAGCACATTGCAGTTACAGAAATCAACAGATATATAACAATATGCATTAGCCTGATTTTAGTTGAGTTTTAGTAGCATGTGAAGCCTGGGACAAACTGCACTGTGTTCAAACTCAAACTTGCAACCCGGTACATAGCTTGATACATATCATTGCAGATGCTTCTTTTCTGTTTCAAAGTTATTTTTCCATCCATTCACTCAGTTTACTTCCTTAAGAAATGCATTTGCTAGCCATATGCTCTTAGATGAGTTGCTAAATTCTTTTGGCTTCGGTTTCCTCATATGTAAAGTGCAGGTAATATTTGTCACTGTCTTATAGTTGCTGGGATTGAGTTAACACGTGCAATGTTTAAAAAGTCCTGTTATATGATAAGACCTCAACAAGTGTTAGCTCCTTTTACTGTGCCCCAGGCACTCTGCTAGTTATTGAAGGTATGGTGATGAAAAAGGATGGGCTTAGTTCTGGTTCATGGCAGCCTGTAATCTAGTGGGTATGTTTATTGGAAGACAATTTTCTATGGACCTCTAGAGTTTCTGCATGGCTTGTCAGCAGAAGCACTGACATCCTTTTGTCCTGATTATCTTTTCAGGGATGTTTATATGGAGAACAACCTTGGAAGATATAGTGTATCCCCCTAGAGCAGAGAGCTGTTCGTTTGTTATCCATCATAAAAAGAAAAAAAATAAAATAATGCCTCTCTTTGGGACAAAGTGTGGGCAGGCTTGCTTGCAGCCAGTTCTGAACGACTGACATTTCCTAAATTTGAGATTCCTTTTCTGCAACCCATTTCATGTGCATGTGTCACCTAGGTCTTGTCATTCCTCCTTGTAGGAATTGGGGACTCAGTGAAAATTCTGCTATTTTAGATACAGCCATGCTGTGAATAATAAATATCTTTTGTTTCTGATGCAGGACTTCTTTGCCTTCTATTAGCATCCAAGTTAACTTGTTAACTTGCAAGTTGGATAAAATCTCAGATTCTTCACAATTCCTAACAATCATTAGGTGAATTATGAGAAGTGTAAAACATATCTGTATAAACAGAAAAATGCACATATACATATATTCTCGTGTATGTAGAAAAATTGAGGATGGCTAAATGTTATAGGAACATTGTACAGTAGGATGCAGTTGGTAGTTAATTTATTGAATTGACACTAAAAACCTTAGAATTAGGAGCAAACACGAGAATCATGTGATCAAAACTACTAGCTAGGGCTTCCCTGGTGGCGCAGTGGTTGAGAGTCTGCCTGCCGAAGCATGGGACACGGGTTCGTGCCCCGGTCCGGGAAGATCCCACATGCCGCGGAGCGGCTGGGCCCGTGGGCCATGGCCGCTGAGCCTGCGCGTCCGGAGCCTGCGCTCCGCAACGGGAGAGGCCACAACAGTGAGAGGCCTGCGTACCGCAAACAAAAAACAAGCTGCTAGCTAATGCTGAAAGGTTATGCTGATCTTGCCTACTACTTTTTCTCTAGTGCATAATAGAATAACCGGCACATAGTATGTGCTCATTGGATATATTGTTTAATAAATGAATAGGCAACTTATGAATACATTTATTAATAAATGTGTTCTTTTTACTGCTTGCCAATTTCCATAATAGGCAATGGGAAATGTCTTCTGTATGGGAAATCCAGTCCACATCTTTCTTTGGAAGTTCTTCCTTACTGTATTAGTTAAGCTTCCTTACTGTATTAGTTAAGCTTCCTTACTATATTATGTTGTGATGTTATAAAAATCACAAAATAGTAGTGAATGGTATTATGTAATAAAAAGTTTATTTCTCTTCTCATACCATCATCCAATATGGATTAGGAAGCTCACCTTCCTAGTGGCTTTCTCTTTCAAGTAACGTGTCAGGAATTGGGGCTCTTCTGTAACATTGTTCCATCTAGGGATATAATGAAAATGGCAGTGTTGTCTCTGGCATACTTAATTTGAACTAAAATTTGATTTCTTAAACTAAGTTCATTGATTCCAATTCCTCCCTTGGAGCAAATCAAAACAACAACAGCAACAACAAAAGTTTGTTCTTTTCCACATGATATGATAGACATTCAAATACTTATTTCCCCTTGGTCTCTACTTTTTCTAGCCTAAATTATCATAGTTCCTGTAATCATGTCTCAAATGAAATCATCCTCAGCTACCTTACCATTTTGATTATTTTCCTATGGACATCCCTTAGGTTGTCGATAACATTTAAAGCACATCATTGAGTACTGAATCCATCTGAATATATTCAGATGTTGTCAGACAAACAGATTAGAAAGAGCCTAATTTCCCATGAGTTAAACTCTAGAAAGGCCAGTGCCTCTAGTCTTTCACATTATTTCATGAAATTATGGGACACCAGGAAGGATAATATTTTTCAGTATTAGTGGATGCTGGCCTACCTCGTTCCACTTTACCTGGTCACCTCTCCTCCCTTTAGGGCACGAGACTTCAGGCAGGCATTGCCTCAAGGAGGAGTAGCAGCTATAGAAACTGGACAACAAAGATATCAAATTCTTGACTTCTAAGCTTTGAAAAAAGCCACACAGGAATACTAGAAGATCAAGTTTTTCCTGACTTCGATAAGAACTCTCTGGGCTAGAAGAAACAGGGAAATGTTGTAGAAGAAGCTAGAACATTAGACACTGGTGAAGGCATAGGAGAGCAAGTTTCGGGTGCCCTGTCCACTCTCCTCCCACCCTCACCTTCAAAGTCAGTTCTAGAAAAGGGAGAAATAGCAACAGAAGTCAGGCATAAGTGGAACTGGAAAAGATAGAATACCCAGGCCCTTGCCCCCTCTCTGGCATGCTGAGAGGCGGCAGCCTTCCAGGAATGTCGCCATAGCAGGGGCAGTGAGTAGAGATGGCTAAGTGTGTGTCAGGACTGAGAAGCCCAGGCAGCCATGGGCTCCCCTGCATGGCATAGTGCCGCAGATGCACTGCTCCCCTGTCCCTTATCCCAACCCACTCCCAATAGCCTAATATCACTTCAGGCAGGACTGGAAGCGGAAAATCGAAAGTGGCCAGTTTAATCTGAAATCTTTGAATGTATCCAGAAAAAGCTGAAAAAATCCTGAAGTGAATGAATTTGCTGGTATCTGACTACGATTACCTTTTCTGCCTTTAGGAGGACCAAAGGCAGAGTTACAATAGGAAATACGTTATGTCTTAACAAAATACAGGCAACACTTTTGCATTTCTAAGGACCCAACTTAAAAATGTTTTGACAACTATAGATGGTTTGTTGTGAATGGACAAGGTACTGGATTCGGATTTAGAAGATCTAGGTTTAGGCACCTTCGCTATGTATTTGGCCCAGGAGAATTTCTCTCTTAGCAACAGTTTTATCATGAAAAAACTTGTACATATTCTAACTTTCTCATAGGCAGAATGAGGATATGAAATGACGTGAATGCCTGGAACATGATTTTGTAATATATAAACTGCCATAGAGAAACACTCCAGTTTGGTGCTTCTCATATTTAACACGCATAGAAATCACCTTGAAGATCTTATCACAGTGCAGTCTCAGATTCAGCAGGTTTGGGCCGAGGCCTGAGGTTTTCTCCTTCTAACAAGTTCCCACATGATAATGATCCTGCTGGACCATAGACTACACTTTGAGGAGCAATGCTGTAGCTAATGACTAGGTTTTGCATACTTCCTGAGCTGGAAGTAACAATTAATATTCAATATTGCATATCACATTGCCCAAGAATAGCTTTATCTCTCCCATCTGTTCATATCAAGTTCCTCATATTTGTAGCATATCTGAAGTTGATTACGTCATGACCTGATTATCAAATGCTCTGAAATTACTTTTAGATTTTTTAAAATATTTGTTATTATCCATAAAGAACATGGTGTGCTTCCAGAGAAAGTATAAACAAACAGTTCAGTCCTTGAGAATTTATGAGATTTAATCCTACAAAGTTGGCAGCAGATATGCCAATATTTCAGTTATTCACTTTTACGAAAGAATAAAATTTATGTTTGGATACTATAAGTAAGCAAACTGGACAAGTATTAAGGCAGCAGAGGTACTGTTTTATTTTCGTTGGTTTGTGTGTGTCCCTATCTCCTCAAGATTCCAGGTTGATATATACAGGGACAGGTTATCACTCATGCTTTTGTCCCTCTGGTGAAGACCACTGCTATCTAGAGCACAGAATATCATTGTAGGCATTAGAGATGAATGTCGTCTGTTCAGCTATAAGAAAAAGTTGTAGACAAGAGACTGTGGCTTCCTATGGTAGAATGGATAAAATTATTCAGAACTGCCAAAATTACATGTCAACTTTCTTCAATACCCCTTTGAGACAGATTGCCTGGGTGATTACTTAACCACTTGATTTCCTAATCTATTGTGAGGATTAATGAATTATTATATGTAAAGTGCTTAAGACATGCCAGACACATAGCAGGCACTACATAAAGGTTAACTATGATTATTACTGGTGTTATTATTAGTATTATTGCTAATATTACTGTTACTTAATTTCCTTATCTTGGTTTCTGCTATAATTGGATAATTTCAGGAAGTCTATCCCTAACTATACTGCCAGGATGGAGTTGATTTTGCAGTCTCTCTGGACACTTAACATATGAAGGATAAGCTACTATAATTTATAGTTACTGGAGATGATCTATATCTCCTGAAATCTCAGTTGTACTACAGTTTTACTATACTAAAGAGACTGCTTATGTTAAAATCCTTAGAAAATGAAAAAAAAAAGTATTTTCAAAAGTATTACTCATCATACCCAACATTTTGACACTATTCTAAAGAAAATATGAAAATTAAGCTAAAAATAATGAAAGATATATTTTCTGTCTAATAGTCACATAAAAAGTCCTTAGCATTTGTGTTCTTCCTATATGGTGTTTAAAGAGACCAAAGCAAGACCATTTATATATCGACAATCCACAACATTCTCTGATCAGAGCAACAGTCATTCAATTCAAATTAACCTAAGCAGGGTTACACTGTACCCACTTTTCGTGCTGTGCGAACCACCAAAGAAATATCTAACTCTTCCTCTTCCCTCATGGAATTTGTCTTTTGAATCTTTTCATGAGGGAGGCAGTTATGATCATTGAAATGATCAGAGCAAAATAAAGAACAACAATAATAATTGCATATAATCAAGTCATCAAATATAAGGTGCAAGCAACACAAATTATAATAGTATAAAGGAATTTTCAAATGTTAAGATATGCTTCCTAAAATAAGTGCTGCTTATAGTGTGCCTTGGAAGCAGGAGGGATTTTGAATATATTCCAGGCATCCATAGCCACAGGGACAATAATGTGAGGACAACCTCTCCAGTGACCTATCTATACAATAAGAAAGAAGTGGGCAGCTGGGATGCAACTAAATTACTTTTAGGACTTGAAGATGTGTGCATATCTTTGGACACATGGAACAAACACAATGCATGACAATCTGGCAAAAAACAAGCAACAAAACAGAGGAGTAATTTTTTTGTTTCATAAAAGCTATTGGCCTTCAATGTGGTCCAAAAAGTTTTCCTTAAATACAAAGACTCTTGTGCTTATTAAGCAAAAATTACCTATAAAAATCATGATTTGCCCTCAGTGTTCCAGGTTTACACCTCTTGTCCAAGGGAGAGTGCAGCCTACAGTGTCCCTTTGTGCCCAGTGTTTGTGGGAAGTGGTGGGACACAGCGTTTCCTCTCTGCCTTCTCTCTTCTGAATGATAGCAACATGGGACTTTGGCTTCATTTACCCTAAAATACTTAAATAAAATTAGAAAACTAATGTATTAAAAATGAGAAACAAATTCAAACCAGATTATGCTGGCTGCTGTGATTTATTAGTCCATTTGGTCTTTGTCTGTGGGTTATTAGCCCGGTGGGTTAGAACACAGTGCTAATGATGCCAAGATCAAGGCTTTAGTCCCTCCTGGCCTATTTAGCTTTGTTCCATTCCAAGGACAGAGCTGCACCCATACCAGGCCAGACTTCATGTGAATATATTCCACTTGTCAGAGGCTGACAGAGAGAATGTAGTTAGATTAGCCCAGATCAGCCATTACTACCAGGAAAGCTAGCAAAGCAACAAACAACCAACTCAAAGTACACATTGAACTAATGGTTTGTCATTATCTTCCATGAGAACAAATGACCCTATTTCTCTGTGAAGTACATACTCTGTGCTGATTTGTTGATGCAGGCTAAAAGTGTCTTGGTATCTCTTCATCTCATCTCACTGTTTCCCAACTTGGATTCCTTTATTATTAAATCTTTATAAAATATATAAATAAAGAGTACTATAAAATCTTACAATTCCAGCCAAAATTACTAGAGGAGAAAAAATTCAAGACTCTACAGAAAGATCATGCTGACTGTTTCGGGAATATATTCTAATAATAAACAGAGGTACTAAGAGAGAGAGTTGCGATGAACCTCCCATGAGTGAGAAATTGGTGAAGCAGGTGATGTTATTTGCTGTATGTCTCTGCTGGGTGCACTGGAGATACTTAAAGTCTCACTTTTTATTAAGCAAATCAAACTAGGAGGATTAAGAATAGCCTCCTTATTAAATTGTAAATAGATGAAACTTCATCCTCGGAGTCTTTACATGAGATCTTCAGCTTGTAATGAGCACCATGTGCTCTGACCTAAACACATCATAAGAGAAGTAAATAAGACAGAGAAGTGGCACGTTACTGGATGTTGAAAATCATCAGGAAAAAAAATAGCGTCTTGAATCAGAGTACAAATAATATCTCTGTAAAAAAACCCTGCCTAAGAAATTCTTGCATGAATGTTTTTAAAACATTCTGCAGGGAGAACATGCTGACTCTTATAAGCTTACCCATTAAGTCTCACCAGGCTGAAGAGAATAGAATAATGCAAAACACAACAGGCATGTGCCATGCACAGCTCTCACATGTCGTATGCCCTAGACTGTCCTTGAATTCACAGGACTGGATGTTTGGCTTGTGCGTTTTTAGGACAGAACTCTTAAAAAGACCCCTTTTTTTAAAGTATTTAGTTATTCTATGATAGGTCTTGTTCCATATACAGTATGAAGTTTGTCTGTTTCACAACTTGCTGAGGGAGGTTTGTGATAGGGAAATAAACGAACATTTTGAAGTTCAGCATGGGTCAGGTTCTCCCCTATGAGCTTTACGTGTATTATTTATTAATCCTCACAGAAACCTTACAAATATAACTATATCCACTTAGACATGAGAACACTGAAGTTCAGAGTTTTGTCTGGAGCTAAGGTTTGTGCTCTTTTCATTCTTCATGTGAGCATCTGAAGGACCCTTTTTTTTTTTTTTTTTTCCGGTACGCGGGCCTCTCACTGTTGTGGCCTTTCCCGTTGCAGAGCACAGGCTCCTGACGCGCAGGCTCAGCGGCCATGGCTCACGGGCCCAGCCGCTCCGCGGCATGTGGGATCTTCCCGGACCGGGGCACGAACCCATGTGCCCTGCATCAGCAGGCGGACTCTCAACCACTGCGCCACCAGGGAAGCCCTGAAGGACACTTTTGACTCTGATTTTACTAGTCACCCCACAGCACAGCCAGCCCCTGCCCTCTTGGTAAAGAGCTCAACCACCTGGTAACTTCCCTCATCACTGTCCTCTACATGGCTTGCTGTCCTGTCCACCTGCCTACTCTGGCCACTCTACCCTATTCCATTCAAAGTCTCTGTTTCCTGAAACTAAGGCCACATTTCTGGTAATATCTAAAGCTATTCAAATTTTTTCTCCAGTTTTATTGAAATATAATTGACATAAAACTGTATACGTTTTGAGAAAAAGGAACCCTCTTACACTGTTGGTGGGAATGTAAATTAGTGCAGCCACTGTGGAGAACATTATGGATGTTCCCTAAAAAATAAAAACAGATTCTGCAATCCCATTCCTGGGCATATATCCAGAGAAAACGCTAATCTGAAAGGATACATGCACACCAATATTCATAGCAGCACTATTTGCAATAGCCAAGATGTGGTAGCAACCTAAGTGTCTATTGACAGACGAATAGATAAAAAATGATGTGGTATATATACACAATGGAATATTATGCAGCCATAAAAAAGAATGAAATAATGCCATTTGCAGCCACATGGATAGACCTAAAGATAATCATATTAAGTGAAGTCAGGCAAATATCTGAGAAAGACAAATATCATATGATATCACTCATATGTGAAAAATAGACTCAAAGACATAGGAAACAACCTTATGTTTACCAAAGGGGAGGGGGCAGGAATAAATTAGGAGTTTGGGATTAAAGTATACACACTACTATATACAGAATTAGATAACCAACAAAAAGGACCTACTGTATAGCACAGGGAACCATACTCAATGTTTTGTAATGAATGTAAAAAAAGAATATATATATATATATATATATATATATATATATATAAAACTGAATCACTTTACTGTACACCTGAAACTAGCACAACATTGTAAATGAACTATACTTCAATTTAAAAAATGATTAAAAAACTGTATAAGTTTAAAGTGTACAATGTAATGATATGACTTACGTACAGCATGAAATGATTACCACGGTAGGTTTAGTGAACATCCATGATCTCATATAGGTACGGCATTAAAGAAATTGGAAAAATATGCTTTCCTTGTGATGAGACCTCTTAGGATTTACTATCTTAACAACTTTCATAGATAATGTACAACAGTGTCAATCATCTTTAGAACGTTGTACATTATATTGCTAGTACTTAATTATCTTATAACTGGGAGTTTGTACCTTTTGACCACCTTCATCTAATCCCACCTACCACAACCCCTGCCTCTGTTAACCACAAATCTGATGCTATTCAATTTTTAATAGATTACGAAAGGAACCGAATAGAAGAGAAAAAATTAAACATAGAAGTACTTTTGAGAAAAGAACTTCTCAATTCTACCCAATGAGAAAATTTTGAAGCTATTTCTGTGATCCCTAGCAATCAGTTTTTCCACTGAACTTGAGAATTTTCAGGAGCTCCCTATCCACTTCTTTCCAAACTAGTTCTTAAAGCCAGAAACTTAGGCTCAGCAGGAAATTTTAATTAAATTGACCCACTAGACAAATAATTGATCTAAGAAATTTTTATGAGGCTTATCAATTCCTTGGCGAAACTATCTTTTTAACTCTTTCACACAAACACATGAAGTTAAATATATACGTAGTCCATTTCACTGGACTTAGTGCTCAGTAATTATTATATAATATATGGTATAATAATACTATTTTTAAAAATACAAGTGTTTTGGAATCAGACCTGGGGTCAAATCCTGGCTCAGCCACTCACCAGCTAGGTGATCTTTAAAATATTTAATTTCTCTGACCCTTAGCTTTTTCATATCTAAAATGGTAATACCAACTACTTCATGGGATTATTGTGAAAATTAAATGAGTGAGAGAAAAGGAATCAGTGTAAATGCCTGGTCCATTGCAGATGCTCATAAAATGTGAGTTCCCTTTATCATCACCTTGCCCATGAAAACAGAAAAATCATAAACACCGGATCCATATAACCCTCCTTCATTATTCTTCATCCTCTCATAAGACACATGTTTTAAATCACCTAACAAGTCTATAACCTACATTTTGGGCGGCAAAACATCTACCTTTAAACAAAGCCTATCCCTACAACTGTGACCATGTTGAACCCAAAAGGAAATTATCCTTTAATAAAGCATAAAATCATTACTTCATTGAATAAGTATGATATAGTAATGAGTATGAATAAAACATATATACTTTATCCCTTCATGGATCATAATGAGGAGACAGAAATAAAAGGTTAAGAAAAAGCCTATATTTCAAGATAGGATAAATACTAGGAAGGGGGTGTGGGCAGGATGTTTTTGAGAGAGTAGTGGGGGCAGAACTGGGGTGTACTTTAAATTTGAAAGTGTCTTTGAGGAAACATGTTTAAGCTGAGCCCTAAGACAGTAAACAGACCAAGTAGGGGGAAGAATTTTCCAAGTAAATAGTGCATGCAAAGACTGAGGAAGAGGGTTCATTGGACTGAAGCAAGTGGATGCATGACATGTGCTGGAACAAATTTGCAGAGTGGACAGGAGAAAATGGATAGGAGGCTGTGGAGGTAAGCTGGCAGAGGCAGAGAGAGAAGAGAGAGAGAAGGAGAGAAAGAGAAAGAGAGGGGAAGAGAGAATTTATGATAAAGAAGCATTGTCTTCACCAGTGTGTTAAAACTTAGTAGAACTAGCCCAGAGTTAAGAGTAAGATGGGAGATATGAATCTATTATTCCTTGAGTCTAAATCCCCACATGACTCTCTTACATTATGCATATATCTTGCCAATTTGAGTATGATTTTAGCATTTGAAGATTAGTGTATTTTAAAAAAAGATATGGCTCTGAAACATGGACCAATTTTTCACCTGGTTGTCAACCCAAGAAAAGGCAGTCTTTTCAATGCTGGAGGTTAAATTGTCTGTGTCGCACTTACTGAGACACAGTATATGTGATCCAGTTCATTGTGGGGCTTTGAAGAAATTGTCAATAATAATTTGGACCATGCATGGTTTCATTTGCTTTATTTATTAACTTTAGGACCTCATATAAGATATAGCTCCAATCTGTAAGTCTTGGACTCTGGGCTGGATGCTAATTTTTGTAAGTTACTTGCATATAGAAGTGATGTGAAGATGGATGAGATCTCTTAGGATGAGAGGATAGAGTAAGATGAGAAAAAGGCCCAGGAAAAGACTAAGGAGCTCTATATTTAGAGTTTAAGTAGAGGGGGATTTGATAAAGGAAACAGAAAGCGTAGCCAAAGTGTAAGGAGACAGATTAGCAAAGAGGGACGTCATGATAGGATGTCAAGAGAAGAGGTAATTTGAAGGAGGGATTAATCCACAGTGTCAGAATTTACAAAGCATCAGTTAGGATGAAGTTAAAGACAGACTTTGAACTTGTTAACATGACCATTACTGGTGACCTTAATACATTTTGGTGGGGTGATGAGGCAGAAATCTGATTGCATACAGGTGGAAGAGTGAGTAGAAAGTGGAGAAAGTGGTTTTGCGGGATTTGAGAATGGTGGAGAAGACAGGAGACAGTAGTCACAAGAGGATGGGGGTAAGCATGCCAGAGGAACACAGTAAAGTTGCTGGGCATTGAGGAGGGCCCACTGAAGGCAGGTGATCCTAAATGACAACTGCCAAAAGTGGTTTTACTGCTTTGCATGTGAGTTTTGACCTTCTGTTTTTCCGTCTATTCCATTAGTAGTATTAGAACCACTCTTAGATCCAGGCAGCCAGAGTCCCTCCCTGGCCCCTGAACTTCAGAAAACCTCTCACTGGTTCTCCTCCTATTGTGCCTCTCCTCCAAGGAATCTGTAGGGCAAAGGGGGACATGCTCACCCAAGTTCTCCCTTCTAGCACCCCTTCCCCCACTAAATTGTTGATTCGTTTCCTATTGCTGCTATAACAAATCACCACAAACTCAATGACTTAAAGCGATGCAAATTTATTATCTTACAGTTTTGGAGGTCTGAAGTCCAAAATGGTGTTGTTGGCCGGGCTGCATTCCTTCTGGAGGTTCTAGGTGAGCCCACTCCGTGCGTTTTCTAGCTTCTAGAGGCTGCCTGTACTTCTTGGCTTGTGGTTCCTTTCCATCTTCCAAGTCAGTGATGGCTGGAGAGTCGTTTTCACTTCACATCAATATGACACTGACTCTTCTGCTTCCTGTCTCCCCTCTTAAAAGGACCCTTGCGATTACACACACTGGGCTCACCCAGATAATCGGGGATAATTTTTCTATCTTAAACCCTACTCATTAGTAGCCTTAATTCTATCTGCAATGTTAACTCTCTTTTGTTATACGATAAACATATTCATAGGCATTATTCTGCCTACAACAACCATGTGTATGTACTCAAGACTTGGGAATTTTCTGAGCAGATGAACCAAGTCCACTTGCTCAGAGCAGTAATTCCTAGAGCAGGCTGCGTTATCAGCTGGCCAGAGTGCTGGCCAAGAATCAGCTGTTTGGTGGCCTGGGAAGAGAGTTTGGATACACATGCTGAGATGTCCAACACAGGCACTGCAGGTTCCATGTGTTCTCTTACACTAAGACCCTAAGTTAAAGACAAGCATGGTTGTCATCTCTCAAAAACAAAAAGCTGCCCCCCTCTTTGCCCTATCTTACCCCAAGAAATATTGGGAAAATCTACTTCAAGTTACCCCTCCAAGTAAAACTGGCATGGGGGGCTTCCCTGGTGGAGCAGTGGTTGAGAGTCCGCCTGCCGATGCAGGGGACGCGGATTCGTGCCCTGGTCCGGGAAGATCCCACATGCCACAGAGCGGCTGGGCCCGTGAGCCATGGTCGCTGAGCCTGCG
This sequence comes from Phocoena phocoena, assembly GCF_963924675.1. Classification (NCBI taxonomy): domain Eukaryota; kingdom Metazoa; phylum Chordata; class Mammalia; order Artiodactyla; family Phocoenidae; genus Phocoena; species Phocoena phocoena. Next base: position 106,683,494 of record NC_089222.1, read on the forward strand.
CGTCCGGAGCCTGTGCTCCGCAATGGGAGAGGCCACAACAGTGAGAGGCCCGCGAACCGCAAAAACAAACAAACAAACAAAAACAAAAACAAACAAACAAAAAAAAACTCGCCTGGGGAGTTCACCCCACTAAATTCCAGCTGGAAAATTTGGAAATATTCTGGGAAAGTTGGTGGGTGAGCCCAAAAATATAGTGACTGTAAACTTCTGACTCAGAAGAGTTGGGAACATTTAAGGTCATCTAAGTATTCTATTAAAACTACGGTGGCTGGGATAGAAAAGCATAGGAGGATAAGCACTGGATGGGTAGGCTTGAGCTCCACATCACTCAACCAGAAGATCAGTGGTGGAGACTGAGAGAAGAAAAAGAAGGTAAATGAGTAATTTTTGAGGAACTTGAGCTCAGAAGTGCAAATTATCAAGTTCCATCCCACCACTGAATTATTCCAAGTAATTGTGACACCCACCTCTGCGTGACAGATATGAAAATGAGTACACCAGTGGTTAGATCAAATTCTCTGGTGTGGGTGATTAACTATTGTCAAATATAATCGGCCCACATTTCCCCTCACTCCTTTTCCACAACTCAAGGTTCGCCAAAGGATAATCTCATCTAAAACCTCTTCTTATATGCATAGATGGATATGCACGAATAGGTACACGTATGCACACCCACATATAATGTATGCATGCATGTAGATTTACATATGTGTTTGTTTATAAATATTACTGTGGGTGATAAAGAACTGAACTAAGAGTCCAGAAACCTGGACACTTTGGTTTTAGTTCTGCCTCCATTTCCCTAGGAGATTTTAATCTGACCACCTGTTTGCTTACCTTTGAAAGAAGATGTTTTAGACTAGGTGATCTTTGTGATTCTTTTCTATTCTAAAACCCTAAATATCTACCGGGGGGAAGTAAGGCACATCTGTTCTCCTATCAGAACTCCAAATTAGCTCTCCTTAACAGGAATGATCCTACTTTTTATGAATGAGCAAACAAAGACTCCACCCTTTGACGGGTTATTTTCTCCTTCTGCTCTGTCTATGCTTCTTCTAGATTCTAATTCTGTCTGGGCAGAATTTATCTTCATTTTCTCATTTTCTTCCATCGCTGCAATATGGAAATGAAGGGAGGTATCAAAACAAAGATATTGCATTATAGAAAGATTTTGCCAAATACCTCCAGACTTTTGAGTCCATGACTTACTAGGATCTGAGAACTACATCTTTGTCATACAGTAAATATTTGCAGCATACTAGATAGAGGCTCTATGGGGCACAGGGGAGATACAGAAATTGGGGTATGAACATGTTGGATCTAGTTCTGCCTTTATTTTCTAAGTCAACAAATATAGCCTGAACACCTTTTAAACGTTAGATGTACAAGATATAAATGGTCTCAGCAATTATCTAGTGGAGGAGACATATTGAGCACATAATTGTACAAAAAAATAATCAGTTACAGATATATTAAATTATCTGAAGATGAAGTTAGTGGTGTTAAGCGACCACGCTTCTTCCTAGAAAGGGAGGTCTCAATTCAAATGGCTGAATGGACAGTTGGAGGAGATGGTGACATAGGTAGGGGCCAAAATTTGAATGTTAAAGAGTTGGGACTGTGGACTGTGGAGAGCTGCTGGGAAATTTTTTTAAAAGAGGGTCAAGCAACATTACTTTGTTGGATTTGCAGGGGCTGGGCTGGAAATGAATAGAAGGACAAATCGTGAAAAATGGATCAGAAGAGGGTTGAAGTTGGGGCCTGGAAATCAGGTAGGTGCCTCTTGCGGGATTCTGGGTGAGAGATGCTGAGTGAACTAAGGATCATAGCAGCAGAGATAAGGAGATGAGTGGAGTCACTAGGAAGGTAAAAGTGTGGATGAAATGGACTCCAAGACCAAATGTGGGGACTGTGATGTTGGATGATTCCCAGATTTCCAGCTCAGCAACTAGGGTGGGAGTTTCAATACCTGAAATGGGGATTAAAAGAGGAGGATCGGGTTGGGGCTATGGGGAAAATATTAGTGCTACTACGACTGAGGTTCCTAATGAATATCTATGTGGAGCCATCCAGACAGAAACAGAATAGATGAATCTGGAACACAGACGATGAGTATGACCAGTGGTTGTCAACTTGTGAAAAGGCAGTAAAAATCATTTTAAATAAACTTGTATGTCTCTTACTGATTGGAATACTCCTCCATTACAAAGAGTACAAAGTCTAAACTGTGAAAGCTCTTAATAAATATATTTTTTTAATTTTCAGTGGATGAAAGAATGAGTGAGTGAATAGGAGCTGCTGTGAGTAGCCAAGAGTTCCTATCCAATTACTATAGTTTGTATGTTTGAGTGTATGAGTGAGGGCATGTGTGAGCGTATATGCATTTATATATTTGTGTGTCTGTGTGTTTATACATAGCCACATACACATTCATATAAAGATTAACAATACAAACAATATATTAGTACTCTGCATCTGCATTAGTCTGCTAGGGCCGCCATAACAAAATACCACAGGCTGGGTGGCTTAAACACAGAAATTATTTTGTCACAGTTCTGGAGGCTAAAAATCCAAGATCAAAGTACCCTCAGAGTTAATTTCTGGTGAGGCCTCTCTTCCTGGCTTGTAGACTGAGGCTTCTCACTGGGTGTCACAAGGCTTTTCCTCTGTGCCAAAGCAGACAGATCTGTGGCGTCTCTTCCTCAAAGACACCAGTCCTAGATTAGGGCCCCATCTTTATGACCTCATTTAACCTTAATTACCTTCTGATAGGTTTTGTCTCCATATACAGTCTCAATGGGGGTTTGGCTTCAACACGTGAATTTTAGGGGGAATGCAAGCCTGTCCACTAACAACATCAGAACGTTTAACATCTAGATTAACTTCTCCTCAAAGGATAGTCTCTGTGAAAACAAAAGAGATTGTTCTGTGTCATATATAGGGAGAGAGAGAGACCCTTGGTCAGAGAGTTTGCTTATTTATAAAATAAGTATAAATCTTTTCTGCTTTACCTCATTATATTGATATCCAATTATATTCCTAGGAACGAACTTTTCATTTCCGAGAGGGTTGTAAACCACGTGCAAATAAACCTTTAAATAATAGCTGGATGGGTTTAATCGACTGTCACTGTCTGTTGCTCTATGGAAACCGGGCTGAAAAAGCCAGAAGAGGTTGACGTCCCGCAAGGGGGTCATACCATGAAGGTGTTAACTTAAAGCGGAGATTGCTGACGGAAAACCGCGTCGCATTCTTGGCACGTGCGCGCTTGCAATGAAGTTAACTTTCACTTACGGTTATATTAAATGTAGGAACCAATTCCAGCTCATTTTGCTCCGGCTCTGTTTTACCTCCTAGTGCACTTGGCCTTCCTGTAGCCTTGGCCTCTAGTTTGGTGTTCCTTGTAAAAGCTCCTTGGGGCTGGGAAGCCCTCGCCCCAGCGCCCAGGTGACAGGAGATGGGGTGGGAACCCGCGGAGCTTTCAGGGCGTGGAACCTCTCGCATACCATTCCTTCCCTCCCACCACCACCCCACTGCCGGGAGGCGGAGAGAGCTTGCAACTTTTCTCCAATCCGCGGCCGGCCCTCCCCGGGGTCCCCCTGCTGGGCGACCGGCCCGCCACCGACCGAGTTGGAAGAACTTCGCGGAGCTCCGCGTCAGAGCCGGGAGAGGCGAGATGCTCCCCCTCCTCCCCTGCCGGCCCCCTCACTCTGCCCCCGCCTCCCGGTCCTCGCCCAGCCGGGAGCGCCGGTGATAGGACGAGCCCCGGGCGTGCATTGTGTATATGCAAACCAGAGCCCGGTTCCCCAGGTCTGTCCGACCCAGGCCGGGGCTGCGGCTGCGGCTGGCGCTGCCGTGGGCGCCGCTGCCCTCGCCCTCGCCCCGCACTGCCATGCTCCCAACGCGCGGCGGGCCAATGCGTCCCCGAGTCGCTATATAAGCGCAGGCCAGGGGACACCCGGAGGGGCTGAAGATGAGGGTGCCCGCGCATGGGCCACCGCCGATTGCCAACCCCTCCCGAGCCCGCGCCCAGCGCGGAGCCCACGGCCGCCGAGGACCCGCCTTCGCCACAGTAGCAGCTGGGGCTGCGACAGAGGCGGCAGCTGCGGCGGCGCCTGTCGCACGAGCGCGTAGAGCAGCGGCCGCAGCTCCGGGGCCGCCGCTGCCCCGGCTGCCATGAGTTGTGCGGAGGTGATGTATCACCCCCAGCCGTATGGAGCGCCCCAGTATCTGCCCAACCCCGTGGCAGCTGCAACCTGCCCCACAGCCTATTACCACCCGGCGCCCCAACCTGGCCAGCAGGTGAGTCACCGACCGGGCAGCCTGCCGGGGGCGGGGGCGAGGGGCAGCGAGAGTATCGGTCTGGGGCTCCCAAGACGTCCCTCTGGGACGGGTGGCGCGGAGGATGCTCTGAGACTTGCGGGAGCGCCCTTGAACAGAAAGCCATCAGAAGAGAAGAGACGAGGCTTCGGGAAGGACGAGCTGCCAGGTGGACGGGTGGGGATTCCAAGCAAGGCATTACCTGGCTGGGGGCTTCAGTGAGCTCTTGTCACCGGCTCAGAAGCTATTCCTCATAGCCACCCTAGCTCTTAGGGCTCAGTTCTCTGAAGCTCACCAAGGGCATCTGTCTTAGGAGTATGTGAGTAAACTTCCTTTAAACCAAATATTTTGTTTCCTTTGAAACGGTGGAGTGTTTCAGGGTTTTCTTGATTAGGAGGATGAAATGTGTCACTGACATAGGGGAGGCTACCTGGACAGTGAGCCCATGGAATGACTTTTCTGGAACTTTTATGGTGGAACTTGGGTCTCGTGTAATATCTGTCCAATGTTACTAGAAGTTCTCTGCAAAGTCTGTCATCTTCCATACTTAGGTGACAGGGATTATTCCCCAAATTCCTCATTCATTTTTAATTCCATCAAAGCACAGAGATGTTATGGTTCAGTCTGTTGGACAGAAGAACCCTTTCCTTTCCCAGCTAAGAGGTAACCTTGGGTCACTGGATGGATGCTGGGTCTCCACCATGCCAAGAGTGACTGAATGCTGTTGGATAAAAAGGATTCAGGAACTAGGGAGATGGTAAAGTTCCTTTAGAAGGGAGAGTGGGGTTCTGGGGAATTAAGCACTAGGTATCACTGGGCGTTCCTCCCTGTTCGCCCGCAGTGTGTCAAGGCTTAGTTAGCGCTACATAAAACACATATGTGAGCATGTGGCCAGGGGCTGTACCAAAATAGGGTCCTGAGACTCTGGGAATTAGGGTGGGTTGATTTAGTGAGACTTAAAAAAATATGCGTACTCTGAGGTAGAGACACCTATCAGGGATCTAGATATGGTTCCGAACTAACGTCCACAGAATTTATTGATTGGCATTTTTTTTTTTTTTTTAGTTTCTTAAAAAACATATATTTTATTGCGGTCTTCAGGGTTTGGCTCTTTAATTAATCTGGCCATTTAATTTATTTCCTCTACCCCTGTCTCTTTACTAGATTTATTGTGCTACTCTTTGGAAAGAAATTATAACTTCTGTTTAGAATTTAGGGACTGAAATTCAGCTGATTCTGGAAGAGTACGTACTCTAGATTTATCTGCTGAACAGTATGAGCTTAACCAGGACAACTAGGGCAAAAGAGGAAGGAGTCCCACTTTCTAGCTATCTTTTTTTTTTTTTTTTTTTTCTTCATCATCTTCAGCATTTCAAAGCAAGATTACTTTTAGGGAGGGGGATGGGAAAACATTTTGTAATTTGTGAACAAGGGTGACAGGTTAAAACATTTTATTTTGGTTATGCCCTTTTTCTTTGGTTTTAATATAAAAGCTATAAGTAATGGAGGAAACCATTTAAGTCCAAGTCAGGCAAGTGATGCAAAGAGACGCTGGATATCAATTTTCTGTGTTTTATGAACACTGTGTCCCAGATGAACCACCCTTTTCTTCTTTACTTTCTTCCATCTCAGAGACTGTAGAGGCCTTAAATTATCAATTGGAATGTGGACGAGCAACAGCCTCAAACTTTACTAAACATTCAGAAAGGTATTTTTCCCCTTCAAAAATAACTTTAGCAGAATAGTTGTGAATAAGGTTTTATTTTCCAGAGTTGTGAAAATAGTTCCATTCAAATACGAATCGCTAGTGGGGGTTAGAATTGGAATACTTTTTTGAGCTAGAAAATAAAATTCGGTATCAGAAAAATTATAAATAACTAGTCATGAGATTTAGCTTTCAATAAAAAAAATAACTCCAATACCTTACCTAACTTTTGCAGTTGCCCCGAAACTCAGTTGCCAAATTGCATTCTTTTGCTAAGACCGTCAACAAACCAAAAAATGAGCTTTCTTTTTCATCTGAATTGTCCACCTCGATGAGTGGTACCTATTTGTAAATAGTGATCAATTTCTGCTATCCTTTGAGCTTCTGTAGATATTGTTTAAGTAGATGTTAGGCTGAGTTGAACTGAAGAACTTAGTTGAGAAGTGTGCTTGAAATTTTCATGTTGCTTTTACTACACTGGCTTGTTGGAGATTGCTTTTTTGTCAGGTAAAGCAACTATTTGACTATATAACTGGCTATAGCAAAATAAAAAGACAGGAGTGTAACTACTGTACTTTTACTGTCAGGGGTTTATTTTGATGCCCTATATTTTCTGTTGGAAAACAGAGTAAATCAGGAAATTCTTATCAGGCTGACAGCATTTTTAGACTATGTGGTGCGTGGGTGAAGTGGGACTAATATTGACTTGGCCCCAACGTAGTCATCTGAGAATACATATTTTGGTTGTTTTTGCATTCCATAAGGTTTTATCATTATTATCCATGAAGATTGTTTTCTCCGTACGTGGGAAGTGACCCCTAATAGCATCTTGCCTGGGAGACAAAAACAAGGGCTACGAGTCCTACTGTATTTGAAAAATTGACTTGTTGAGGACAGGAAGCAGAAAAAGTGATAGAGTAACAAAGTTTAATGGTCATTTAGAAAATGTTAGAAAAGAGAGCATTAAAGTTTTGTATCACTTCTGTATTTTCAATTACTGTAGTGTATCTTTGAACTGATTTTTTCCTCAAGTCCATATAGCTCTATAGTCCTTGTAAATTATTATCTCATAGTGGTTTATTATGATAGATTTTTAAACATAGGTATATTTTCCTCTTAATGCATGATTATATAGCAGAAGTTCTTTTTTAAATAGTAGAACTTAATGCTCCAGGCACATGTATTTGCAGCTTTCCACCTAAAAGTACGACGTGATTTTGTGTAATTACAAGTGTAAAAGGCACTTGGAATTTTGTTTCATTTTTTAATTGAACATATTATAAATCATAGGTGGGTAATAGGTTAGTACCTTAAAAACAGTGAACTGTGTATACATCAGGCTGCATTGCAGTGTGTTACTTAAGCATGCAGTAGGCTAAGTGAATAAAAGTAAAATGTAAATATACCTAAAGAGTCAGTTTTAGAGTCCCTGATGTTAATTCCTAGAAATTGCGTGGCTGTGCGTAAATCTAACAGTGTGCTTTATAGAGCCAGGATTTGCTAAGGGATCTAAGGTCTCTGGTCCCTGTGCCCACCATCTCTTCATTGCTTGAATGCATCAGTCCCTACCAACTCCTCAGGAGAACTCTCGACTTAGTCTCTCAGCACGTGCTCCAGAGGCATGATGACACTGCAGAACGTGTACAGAAAGGAATGCGTTTGTATCCCAACAGTGACAGTAGGAAAAAAGAGAAAATAAATTCAAAATACGTGTCAGGAAAAATTGAGGGAAACAATCATAAATTCCCTTCATACCCCATAGATTCCTCATCTTAAATGCAGACAATCTGTCGTCTAAAATCCCCCTCCCCCCATATTTTCATAATGTTAACATTAGGGAGATACTTAAAGCAAAGCTTTCAGAACTGGGTGAGTTCTTAGGTGAGGTGGTGAAAGCAGAGAACAATCGCCCATTCTCTAATTGTGCATAGGAGTTTTTAACAATCACACTTTGGGCTTCATATAAGTTAGAGCATATTGACGCTGCTCTCTTCAAGGGTGACAGCTGGGTGAATATGCATGCATGCTTTCACTTAAGAGAATTAAAAGTCTTGGGAGGCAGAACTTCAGTTCTAACTTTGTAAGGAGTTTTTCGAACTCTTTCTCTGGACTCTGCCACCTTGGTTAGGTCCTAAAATCTGAGATTCTGTTTGTTAGGAAAAAGCCCTGGGAAAACATACTTCAACCCCTCCTTTTACAGATGGGGAAGTGCATGTTTATAGGGCTGAAATGCCTGGCTAAAGATTTCAAAGCTAATTGGTGACAAAATTAGGACCACTGGATCCCCTGCTCCCCAGCAGAGCATCTTTCCACCATACCATGCCGTCTCCCAAGATTTTTTTTTTTTTGCTATTGCACAATAGGCTTATTTCTGTCTTTAGTGCTCCAAATCAACTTCTTGATAAAGAAGATTAATATGCAGTAGATTCTTTGGCCTTGGAGCTTGAAATTCTTTCCAAGTCCTTGGTAGTGTACGTTTTTAGTTTAGGCATTCCAAAGTTGTTTTGCAAGCATTTGTATTATGCTAATGACTTTTGCTATCCGTGTTGCATCCTTTGCTGATGAAGCAGAATATCCACTTAGCAAATGAACATGTATTTATTTGAAAATAATATGCAGGAAGTGGTATTAACAGTCAGCTTTAAGTGCCTCATATATCATTGCTGTTCCAACATAAGTTTAGATTTATTAAGAGGAAAACATACAATTACATTCTAAATAGTTTCAATACACAGTCCACTTATTTAAGTTGGAGGATATAATTTTCTTGCAACTGTAAGCAAGGACTTAGGTAGATTTATAAGAATTCATACAGGACTTCTTTGAGAGAGAACAGCCCCTCTGATTCCAAACTACACAAAGTAACTTGACTGTAGAGACTTAGAAGCTTCAAGTGCCCCAGAGCTTTATGCTCCCAATAACTTTCCAGCCAGAAAATTCAAAGCTAGAAGGAAAATTAAACTTTGAAATAACTAAACTGAACTGTTGTCTCTGGCAGTCCACCAGAATGGAGATTACAATACGGATAGTAAGGGCAGGCTTGAAATCCATAAAATCACGTGCATTGAGGCTACATTCACCAGAGAAACCAAATGCCGGGACAAGGAAGTATTCTGTGCAAATTTAAGTGAAGGATATTTTCACTCAACGCAAGGAAGTCCTACTTCACTTAGCGCTTGGTAAAGTCTCACATCTCACAGAGTTGGAGATGATGGGGACATGACTCATAACAGTGGAAATGAGGGGGATCAGTGGGTAGAACGATCCTGCATGGTGCTTCCTTGGACAACTACAGAAGAGATTCTGTGTTGACCCGGTTGGGCAGTATGTACATTTCTGTCTTGTGTTTTTCTGTGCAAAGGGGATTGTCAATAAGACTAAAAATATTATGCGCAAGATGCCTAACACGGATTCTAAAGCAAACTCGAGAGTTAAGTGACTGCCATTCTAAAACCTGGCCACTTAACTTGAATCCCATTCCCATCAGCCCTATTTCCAACTGGCTTTAAAAAGAAATCTCAAAACTGATACATCTGGTAATACATAACAATTTAAGGTATTGTCTCTAGAAAAACATTTTCATTCAAGAAACAAAAACTCTCCAATACTTGAATTTCAGACTCTGGCAGAGATAGTGGAGGAAATAATTTTGGTCAAAACTTTGCACTGACTCTTTTAAAAAGCACGTCTTTCAGCAGCTGGTTTTCTGCTTTAACTATTCATTTAGGAAGACCCTAATAGTGACTTGAACCATTAGACCCAAACGTCTGTTGCTAGAAGCAAGTCATGAATGCCATATTTAGAGATATTTCAGTGGATACCAGATTTATTTCAGTAATTTACAAGTATGGTCTGAACCGGGATAACTGAACTATTTTTCACTTGTCTCATACTTCAGTAGAGAAAAAAAAAAAAGAAAGAAAAAGGAAAGAAAAGAAAGGAAGAAGGGCCTAAACCGAACAGGTGTCCTTTCCTCTTAAAACTATGTTGTTTTAGTGTGCAAAAACACTTGTCCTTGGGGGATGGGGTGGGGATATTTGAAGGATACCTCCTTTCTGGTTACTGTGAAGATAGCTAAAGGAAGTACCCAAACTCATTCCCAGGAATTGGGCTAGATGACCTATGTCTGAAAATGAATTAGTCTTCAATGATCTGTAGGGTTTTTTTGACCAGTGTCCTGCAAAATCAGAAAAGGCAGCCAACGTAAGAAACAAAATTAAGTGTGAGTTTGTCTAGACCTCCAGCATGTTGCTTATTAGCCTACAGAGTTGGACGAGACCTCTGAGATAATGAAGTCAGAATTCCTCATCTTCAGAAGAGAAAGCTGAGGGCCAAAGGTTTCGGTGCCTTACCCAGATTCATGGACTGGTTTTGGTCAAATCCCCTTAATCATTCCAGTTCTCTTTCTACTGTGTTCCCTTTCCATCTGGGCTTCTTTAGAAGCAACAAAAACAATTAGTAATTCACCTAGTGTTACCCTCTTACTTTTCTCATTTAAAAATTTTTGAATATTAGCTACTTGGAGAAATTAGACAATTAGCCATGTGGATAAACCTGGAGGTTCTCTTTCTTTACCATTTTCCTTACAAGCCTCTCTCAACTGCTATGACTTTCATTTTTGTGCCTCCGAGCCTTTGCACAATGACTGACACAAAATAAGAATTAACTGGCAATTCGATGACTAACAGATAAATTTTAAAAAGTGAAATCATACCCTAAATCTAGTAATAGGATTATGTAAACATACCAGAAATTTATATATCAGAAACTGTTGTTTCATTCAAAGCAGTCAGTTTGAGAGAGAACACATACCCTCATGATGCGATCATTGCTTAAAACATTTTGGGAATGCAAATTTTGAAATTCTCAGCCTATGGCACATTTTTCTTAACATCCTCAAAACTGGAAAAATTTCATCCTTTGAGGGGATGGGTTTGATTTTTTTTTTTGATAATGACCAGAATCATTGAGTGGCAGGTGTGCTCAAAAATAGCTAATATTATTTTTGGTTTGCTCCTCCTACTGTTAAGAAAAATAAAAAACAAACAAAAAAAGCAAACAAACACAGAATCTCGAGGTCTGAGTGTGTCTAGTAAATTGGCTCCACTCACATTTCCAAAATAGGATTTCCAGAAAAATTGTATTTTGTATCTGACTTGCCAAGGGGACAACACATTTCTAGATATAGAAGGGCAGGTTCATCTAGATATACACATATTTTGAAGAGCACTGCATTATTTAATAGCCATATCTTTGATATGTTTACATCCCTAGTGTTTGAGTGTTATAAATAACTTTAGACTTTCTTTAGTTAGCATATGATGCCACGCTGACTGTGGGCTTCTATTTGTTTATACAGTTAAACTAAATATTATATAGAGACTCATTTTCTTTAGTCTGTTTTCTTGGCAGATGCTTTGTTTACAGACAGAAATAGGTTCTAATCCCATCCTTGCCATTTACTAGTTAGATGATGTGGCCAAGTAAATCAGTTTTTGCATATATACATTGAGAATAATTATTTGGACAAAATATTTGTGTATGTGTGACAGTTAGTGAAATAAAATATATCAAAGGTCTGTGAACTATCTTCTTTATCCTGACCCACCTTCCCGCAACCTGATTCCTCCTCCTCCAAATAGGCCAAGGACCAAAACTTCAAGTGTCTCTGAGATAGATTTAAAAATCTGTTATTCGGGCTTCCCTGGTGGCGCAGTGGTTGAGAGTCCACCTGCCGATGCAGGGAACACGGGTTCGTGCCCTGGTCTGGGAGGATCCCACATGCTGCGGAGCGGCTGGGCCCGTGAGCCATGGCCGCTGAGCCTGCGCGTCCGGAGCCTGTGCTCCGCAACGGGAGAGGCCACAACAGTGAGAGGCGCGCGTACCGAAAAAAAAAAAAAAAAAAAAAAAATCTGTTATTCAAGTAAATTCGGAAAAATAGGATCAAAGAGTAACACACTGCTTTATGGGCTTTATAGTTTTGAAACATTGACTATGGGCTAGTGGTCCTTTCTTACAGGCTCTAACCATGTCTCTCGGGATGAAAGAATCATTGCATTTAGAAAAGATAGCCAGTAGAAAAAAAAAAAAAAAAAGCTGTTTCCAAATATCCAATGATTCATTAAAATACTTTTGTTTCCTTAGAAAAAAAGTTTCCACATATGCACAGTAATCATTTGGCATTTTGTAGGCTTAAGCCTTGGGAAGATAGTGGTATTTGGCTCCCGACATGGAAGTCTTTCTCTTGTCAGACAAATCCTTTCCCCGGCACATTCCTGTGCGAGTTTGTTTCTGTTGTGCCTGATGGCAGGCTGTGAGGTGTTTGGGCATGGTTCGCACTGCCTAGGCTAGGCGGACTCCTTCACACTGCTACTTTCAAGTCTTTCTGAGTTCATTTTAACTCTGTGCCTGTTAACTCGGTCACTGTTTCATCTAACTCAAGGGTTCTTTTACCTGAAGGAAATTTGTCATTACTCTGCCATGGAGGATGAGCCAGTTAAGGTGCATTCAATAAACCAAATTGTAGTCTTTGAAATTCCTTCTGATGACTTATTTTTGTTAATAATTCGTAAGTGTCTAGTAAGAAAAATATGAATACTTCTGACAGATTGGGCTATTTTTAGGGTGTGATAGTGCATTTTGAGAAAAATATGAACCACATTGCCTTTCAGCATTGATTCAGGAAATTTGGGTTCTGATGATTTGAGATTTATTTTCAAGCTTTAAATTTTATATATTACTTTCAAGAATGAAAATAACACTAGGGAAGTTTCATTCCAAGGAGCAAACACCAAGTAAATACAGAATATGGCAACAGTGTACATAAATAACATACTTAGTTTTTTTTGATAAAAGGCAAAGGATTGATTTACAGTCACAAAAGCACAGATAACAGAAGGCAGTTGAGGCTTAAGAGTCATTGGGGAAGGAGATTAGGATAGTGTGAATGTTAGCATATGGATCAATTGCTGTTTAAATTGTGTTCCCATTTTCTTCATGCTCACACTTGATGTTTAAAAAATGTATGTAAATTCAGTGTTGCCATTTTAGAAGGCTATCAGGCTGTTTGGATGCTTTAGAATTCTTATTTTAACCAGTGATGTTGATGGTGTGGTCATAAATGCTCCTGTGTGTTGTAAACGTAAATATTTAAATGGGTACACTAAAATTTGTGAAAATTGATGCAAAATGCAAGAGGGGGGTGAGAAATATGCTTTATATCCTGCCCATTGGTAGCTATATCATAGGCTCCTTTTTTATTTTATTTTTTTGATGGTCTCCAGCAAATTCATTTAGCTAGTAGAAGACCTGCCTCAAAGAGCTGGGAGAGAGAAAAAAAAGTATATTTTATAAGCATCCTCCCAAAATGTATTTAAATAGAGGAGTCAATATAGATATTTTTATAGTACCACGGGTATTTGAAAGGAATATTTCAATATATACTTATATAAATGCATATGTGTATATATAGATATATATTACATATATAGGAAATATAAAGATTATAGGGAATCAATGCATCCGTTGACAGAATTGACATTTAGAAAATAGACTCATAAAAGGTATTTTGACACAATGGAAGATTTTGCTTAATTTTTCCCCATTTCTTAGTGAAAAATGTATAACTGATTTGTATCCAACTACTCAGCAATTGGTTAAAAAAGAATAACATAAAATTATATAGCATTTAGAAAATTGTGTAATCTTAATTTGACCAAAAATCTATGGTTTAAATTCAACTGCCATCAATGTAAAAATTAAGAAATTTTATTGATACCATTATTGATCATAATACTATGCTACATTTGCATACAAATGGAGGCTATATTTGCATTTGATTTGCAGTTCTCAAATCTTTCACATATATATAACTTTAATTTTATTTTATCTAAGAATCAATTGCTAATTGGGATAAAATAAAAAAATTGTCTTTCTTTGGATGATTAACATAGCCACGCCTCTTTCATTTAAGGAATAGGCATTAAAATTAAACAAATTAAACAAGTAGATGCAAAGCGTGACTCTCACAAACTGATGCTGCACTGGACGTTAATGAGAAAAAAGAAATCGGTTTAATAGATAATACTTAACACTTAAGGCAGTGAAGCCACTCTGTAGATCAGTTTTAATCTTTTTCCCAAATAAAAACAGTGCTTCTTTCTAATATGCCTGAATATTCGGCAGAGTGTGTGTATTTGCTTAAAATGGTATAACTTCGGTAAATGCACATGTGCCTGGAGAAGCAGTACTGTGATTTGACTAATAAATAGTAATATCCATGTAACTTTATAATGGAATTTAAAGCCAGGAGTAACTGTAGAGGTCAGTTAGTTCAATCTTTTCGTTTTATACATAACCTATATTACTACGGTGTTTTTTACTATTGAAGTTAAACATAACCATGTTCAAATCTGAGCAGAACAGATTGTAAGAATTTTATAACCACTCAGTCATTACAATCACCTATTCATCAGCAAGGCATATTCACTCACAGGGAATGAATCATCTATTCATCAAGAAGCGATAACCATACTGACACAGATTTCAAATAAAAAGGGAGATACATATAGTGTGTGTGTATATATAGCAGCCCTAAATAATAAGCAGCAGCTTGTAATGTGCCTTAACATTTCAGACCCTACCTCACACAAGAACAGCATATTCATTGCTGGGGTTCAGTTTTCCGAATGAGGCATTTATAATTTGGGGCTACAGATTTTGGGGCTAGTAATTACCACTAGAAACATTGAGTCTTGGTTATGTGTTTTGATAACATTTGCCAAACTATGTGCTTACTGACTATTCTAGAATGATTTATTTTTTTCTACCGACATTCACTTTCCAACATGAAGTTTTTTCTGAAATAAGAAAAATGGTCTGACAAAGGGTCAGGTTTTGTAGGTATACAGATGATAGGATGCTCATTTTGTCATTAAGATAATGAGTTTTATAGTTTTTTAGCATTATTTTCTTATATATAATTTGCACTAAAGTTGATTATAAAAATGATATGGGCTCTACGAAAAATATTTGGAAATATTGAAAAATAGGAATAAGAAAATAACAACCAACTACAAGCTTACTACCCAGAAAAAGAACACAAAACATAACATTTTGGTGATTTTTTTTTCTGCACTAGATATCCCTCCCCTGCCCTCCTCTGACACATACATGTACACACATATGTACATTTGTGTATTTTTATTATGCATTCTGGGTCCATCACTTATAAGCTCTGTGACCTTTGGCAAGTTACTTCACTTCTCTGTGCCTCACTTCTTCATATTTAAAATACGGAGAGTAATGATAACCACATTATAGAATTGTAAAGATTACATGGGGTAATAAAGAGTATCAGTCATAATATAAACTATTACTAGAGCTACGATTTTATGTTTTGAAAACATTTTAAAATTACCAAACCTTTTTCATTTTGATTTAAAAGCCATCCTAGCCATTGCTAGTATCTTGTATTATTTTCAGTAAGTCATCATAATACCTTTTTTTCCCCTTTTATGATAATGGTGGCAAGTGGAACATCTGAAAAATATGTTCCATGCAAAATGGATCTTCACACAGGCTTATTTTGTCATTTTAGTTTGATTTTTGAGAAATGAGTTCAGCACATCTGCCAAATCCTTTTATAAGATGCTACATTCCTGTTTTTATTTTAGTGTATTTCATTTATGAAAAACTCTTTTCTTCTCCACCCCTCCCCCAGACAGTTAGGCCTACCATCTCCATTCCTCCCTGTCCCGAACTATAATGTTGCTGTACATTAAATCTTTAAAATAGAAAAGGGAACAAAAATGGAAGGGCTCTGTCACTTTCTTTTTTCTTTCTTTTTTTTTTTTAAGTCATTCTCATTTTGGTATATCTAAATTAAGCAAAAAAAAAAAGCCTGCCTTTCACAGTCTGAGAATATACCATTGGATAATGGACATTTTTTTTTTTGCCAAATTTGAAATAGCAAAGTCTTTTTCTTCAGGATGGGAAGCAGAAGGCTGGTTTGGGGAAGGGGAAGGTGGAGTAAAGCAAATGAAGAAGAATCAGTTTGTGAACATATGTTAATGTTTAGACTTTTTTGTTTTTTTTTTTTTTTAGTGAAAAGTTAACTCGTTAATGCTTTTTGTACAAACTGTCTTTGATACTGTGTTTTGTTTATTCCATCCCAGAAGAAGTTAGCGGTATACAGCAAGATGCAGGACTCTCTGGAAGTCACCCTTCCCAGCAAACAAGAGGAGGAGGAGGAGGAGGAGGAGGAGGAGGAGGAGGAGGAGAAAGACCAGCCTGCCGAGATGGAGTACCTTAACTCTCGCTGTGTCCTTTTCACTTATTTCCAGGGAGACATTGGGTCAGTAGTGGATGAACACTTCTCAAGAGCTTTGGGCCAAGCCAGCACCCTTCATCCAGAATCTGCCATTTCAAAAAGCAAGATGGGGCTAACCCCCTTATGGCGAGGTAAGAATTCCAAAGCAGATGCTCTCCAGGGCACTGGCTCTGTTTCGCAACCGTCTGTACCAGGTTCCAGCTGGAGACTTGCCCCTGGAGGACGGATATCCACTCGCTTTTTAATTTTTAAGGACAGCAAGGAATTTCTTTCAGACAAACAGCTGGATCAGTTTTGTCACATGTGGAATGCAGGGTTGGAAAGGATGCAGTCACACCCCTTAAATTCCTCGTGGAAAGTAGTGATGCAACTGGCCTGAGTTCATAGTGGCAGGATTGAGCTGCGAAGCACCATTCCTTAAGCCCCGATGGCCCAATTTGGATCTCTAAATAATAGGCGTGCCTGGATCAGTGTTTAAAAATTAGCTCTTGCTCATTCCACGAGGTGCTACGTGATGACATAGCAGAGGTCTGAGTCCGACCCAGGAATACATACTTTGAAAGCCTTTTGTGTTCTCTTGATGGCTTTCTCTGTCCTGCTTTGTTGTGATGTTAACTCTTTGTAGTGTACAACCCAGACATTATTGACTGTATCTCCCTGGTTTAAGCTTTTTTTTTTTTTTTTAACTCAGTAAAGCAAAGCAGTAGATTGGGCTTCCTCTTTATTTCGCTCTATATAGAGGTCACAGAGAGATGTGTTTGAATCTGATTTCTGACTCACAGAAAATGGTCTGATGACAACTTAATTGAGATAATTACAACATTAGAGAAAAAACAACCCATCATTCCAATGGTAGTTTTAAAGAAATATGAATGTTTCTTCTGAACTCACCTGGTTCTAAGAAGAATCTAGTAAAATGGTTCTCAAAGTGTGGTTTCCAGGACCAGGAACATGTGCATCACATGGGAGTTGTTAGAAATGCAAATTCGTGGTCCGAGCCCCACACTTACTGAATCAGAAACTCACAGGTAGAGTACCTTGTGTTTTAACCAGCCCTCCCAGGGATTCAGGTGCAGGCTCAAGTTTGATAATTGTTGATCTAGTGCTGCTAAAAATCACAGATTGCAGCCCCCTTATTTGGACCTTTGAATCAGACAGAGGCTCCAGAGGGAGGCTCTGGGAATCACTGTAATAAGTGCCCCATGTGATCCTATGGTGAGGAGACGCTGGCCACCAGTGATAGGTCACCTGTGGTAGGTCACCTGTGGTAGGGGGTAGGTGAGAGGTGATGAGTGGTCGGTCCCCTCTCAGCATCAGAAGAATGGTTCTTTCTTGTCTGCCTGCCTTTCCTTCCCTTTTCTCTCCTCCCCTCCCCTTCTCTCTTTTCACCATCCCTCCCTTCTTTTCTCCTTTCTGATAAGAAATATGAACAACATTGACATACACAGTGACTTTAAAGAGGAAGGTGGAATCTATATTCAAGTGACCTAGACCTTGGTAGAGGTGAATTGGGAAGCATACTGCTTATTTGATTAGTAATTATGGACTTCCCACAAGAACTGAGAACTTAGTCCTCGAAACCCTAACATGCTAACAGAACCAACAATGTCCTATTTGATAGCACATTGTGAATACTTTTAATAGCTTGTGGAGGGTGAAAATAGGAAAACTTCAGTGAATTAGCTGGCTTTAATAAATAGTTTGATATATCAATAATAAATCCTATCATGACAATCAGTCCCAGGAGAATAATAAATGCAATGCCTAATTCTTTTAGCGTACTAGCATATGCAACCCAGTGATCATTTAACTTGGAATATAGGAGCAAAAGCCCCAAATTATAGAAAGATGTAAGAGTGATTGTCTAAAGTATCATAACCATAATAGTTTTAAGTGAGGTGTTGTGTAAATGCAAAAACTCTACATGTCAGTGTTTTTCCCATAATCTGCATGACTGAGTGGAAAGGATCTTTGGAAGGCTGTCAAATTTCAGTATAGAAAGTGTGGATAATGGTAATGTTTTAGTAAGTATTATGAGAATTTTCTTGGCATTATCTTAAATCTGGCCTTCAAATCTATCTCCCGTCTATCTTAAATCTGGCCTTCAAATCTGGCCTTCAAATCTATATCCCATTCATTGACTTATGCAGCAAACATTTATTAAGGTCCTACTATGTTCTAGGTAGTGGGAATATAGCAGTGGACAGGAGAGTCTAAGCTTCTATACTCAATGGAGCTTGCTAGTGAAAGAGACAGGACATATATATATATAATGAGATGCAAGGTATTATTTTACTTAGAGTGATAACAGATGGTCTCCCTAAGACTTACATTTGAGCACAGACCCGAAGAAAATAAGAGTGCTTCTTATCACACAGATATCTAGGGGGGGAATTATTTAAGGCAGAGGGAACAGCCAGTGCAAAGGCCCTGAGGAAGAATTGAACTTGAGTGTTCAACGAGAAGCCGAAATACTAGTGTGAATGGAACGAAAGAAGAGTTGTAAGTAGAGACCAGAATTTTTAGAGCTTTGTATGTTAGTTTATCAGAGTAGCCCAGGCAAACACAGCATGCTTTTCAATTTCCATCTCTTCCTTTTCCACTGAGACTATATATATCCTATCTAGTTAACTCACATCATTTTCCCCAATACTCAGGATAATGCATTTCTATATGAAAAATATGGAATATGAATTGAATGATCAGTTGATTAAATTAGATGAACCAAGTTCATACTATGTACCAAGGATTAGAAAACAAAAAAAAGTCCTTAATAGACTTAATAGAGAATTTATTAGTAATAAGTTGTATGCAATCTTTGGGTACGGTTTTCTTATTTATAAAATAAGGGGGTTGAATTAAGTGGTTGTTGAAATCTTTTTTTTTTTCTGTGAAGTTCTATGATTTCAAATGTATTAATTACTTTCCACTTGTGAATAAAACTTTGCCATAGTTGTTTCTAGTTGTGAATTAGTGTTTTTAGTTAAGTATACATAAGTTGGATAAGATTCATATGAAATCCACAAAATGTAATTAAGGATTTAGCAACTATTGAATGTGTTAAAGAGAAGTATAATAAATTGAGATTCCCCATGTCTAGTTAAGA
Source organism: Phocoena phocoena (assembly GCF_963924675.1). Lineage (NCBI taxonomy): Eukaryota > Metazoa > Chordata > Mammalia > Artiodactyla > Phocoenidae > Phocoena > Phocoena phocoena. The sequence continues at coordinate 106,702,955 of NC_089222.1, forward strand.
GAGTTGCTGGAAATATTGTATTAATTGCCAAAGCAACACAGGTTTGCATAATGCGGTCTTTGGTTGGATTATGTTTGTTTTGGGTTCAAGTTTTGACCTTATTACTGCCTGGTTGCAATGTTATCTTTGAGTAATTCTCAAAGTTTCCCTGAGATTAACTTCAACTATAATATGTGTTGATTAATACCCATCTCCTAGGGTTGTTGTAAAGATATTTTGATAATATATATGAATTATTTGGCATAGGGCTTGATGCAAGGCACTGACTGAAGGTCAGATGCCTTTTCTCTCTTCCTTAAGTAAGTTTCCATTCATTTGGCACATAGAAAACCTACCTTGGATCTTTATTCAGAAAACTGTTTTCTGGGAGTTTGTATTCCTGGCAAAAATACAGTGTTTTGGACATACTAAGCACTCAAGGCTATTGACAATGTTGATGGCTGTGGCAATAATACTTTAGGAGGAGCTGCTGACCAGCTGTATTAAATTAAAGGGTCTAATTTATGGCATAAGGTTTTTACAGTGCTACACAAGTGCTACAGTACTTCAAAGAATTTAAAACTGAATTATGTTTGGTTGCAGAATGTATTTCCACAGTAAATCTTTAGGCAAATGATAGAGTGTCAGCTAATGATGGAACAGCGGTCATACGTTGCATCTGTATCTTGATGGAGTTAGGAAAGTCCTCTTTAAACGTTTTGCAGCTTTGAGGCAAGCAGTTGACAGTAAATATTTGTACTTTATTTGACATGACATCACAACGACTACCTCTTCTCCCATTATATCTCCTCATGGATTGAGTAGGGCTTCTCAATTAAGAAAACCTAATGAATCTGACTGTCTCCTTATCCCATCCAATAGAAGCATCGGCTTCAAATATGTCTATTCACTGACCTCAGTGCTTAAGTGTTATTACGGAAAGTGTGTGTGTGTGTGTGTGTGTGTGTGTGTGTGTGTGTGTGTGTGTAGGGAAAGCGAGTAGTTAAGTCAAGACAGACAAATATGTCACTGGCTTAAAAACTATGCTGAGTGGTAAACTTGATATACTTTTTCTTCTTGTAATTGCAAAGTAAACGTTTTCTGCATGACTGATCTACATCTGTCTTCTTGGAGCAACATTCTCATAAGAAAGCCCTCTCAAAATGAGCATTAAACTTAGCAAAGAGGAGGAAGGGGAGAGAGGGCCTATCTCCTGGGCCGACTGAGACAGGGACGGAGAGAGTTGGGCGGTATCTCTAAGAGGCACTGGAAGTAATCGCTGCTGGGAAGCTTAGAACAAACACGTGGGAGGAAATTGAGGCCTGGTTTATCTCATTGTCCTGCCTCCAAGGAGTAGGGCAGCTGACAGCACCCCTTGAAACTCTCACTTTAGGGTCACAAGGCCCATTTTTGAGCAACTCTAGAACAAAATACCTGGAGGGCAGTCTTTTGATATAATGGTAATGCTTAATGCCTGAGTGACAGAAAACACTGGAACACGTATCGTTTCACCTCTGACCCAATGAGTTATTTTTATGGGAAGCAGAACAAGAGGAAGGGAATTAAAATTAGAGTGAGGGCCCTCTAGGTTGAGAATGGAGTAGCAGTTTTTTTCACTGAGGTTAATAAAAAGGTAAATGTTATCTTTTAACATGGATGTTTTCAATCAGTATTTATTCTAAGAATATGTTTTCTGGAGATTTTGAAGATGACTTAAGATAGAGGTTCTACAACATTTTATGGTCCTATTTTTCCTTTTAATATAGTTTTCATTTTTTTTTCAAAATTAGGTAACAAAATATTTATTTTTTAAATTATATGTTGAATTTTCTCTTGCATAAAATGTTTGCCCTTAGGTTGTTTTTCAGAGGCATTGAAGTTTAATGTAAAAAGTATCCCAGCTACTGTGAAATTGAAAGAACCACCTGATGATCCATATTAAAGTCTTTTATGTCTCTAAGACACATTTCTGCTAAAAACCATGCCAGTGGGATTACTGTGTATGCTTTGGGTGGATTGTATGGGACAATTTCTTTTTTTCTTTTTTTGTTGTTGTTTAGAAATAAGGGTGTGTATGCATGTGTAATACTCTTTAATCCCAAATGCAAACCGAACCAAAGTATATTTAGACTTTTTGTACATGTTAGACTCAGTGTTAATGTCATCCAAATATCCAGTATCATTGAGCCCAAAGTTACCACAGAGTGTGAATATCGCATAGTTCTGAATTGCTAAAAAGTAATATTGCATGGAAATAGCGTGTGCAGTTTTTCATAAGCTTTTTCATCCAAAAAATGTGGCTGTGATTAAATACTTGTAAGCAAAGAGTCATGTAATGAAAAAATTTACACACATATGAAATAAGCACACTGATTCCCAGGCATGAAACAAAGAATATCATCTGTTTCTTTGTATCAAGAATTTCTTTTTTAACAATCAAGATACCAGATAGTGGTTTTGAAATGTAGACTTGTCCATAAACATTTTCTGTTCAATATAGTTTCATTTACTTGTAGACTGCAACATTATTTTTGAAAAGAGCTGCATAGATCTCTGCAAACTTTATGTTAATCTCAGGAGACATACTGACTGGGAAAATATTAAGTTGCTTCTAATTTGATTTTTCCCTGGGGCATTTTAAAGCTTTGTTCAGCCTCTATGGGGTGCATTTTTTAGAATAGATTTCTACTTTCAATGCTAATGTGTTCACTAATCACAATACAATACGTCATAAGTAGGATAATATTTTTGGTAAGGAATTTTTTCATTATTCATATTTCTGCACGCATATCCAAAATGCGTAAGCATCTGTAAAATAAAATTAGGTCCGTGGACATACAAATGGAAAGAAACAAAAGGAAAGCATCCAGGGAAATGACATATACTCTCTGTACTTTTGACATTTTAATGGGGGATATTAATAAAGAGAACTGTCTGTCTCTGGCACACACCTGTGGGTTGAGTTCAGCTGTTTTTATAATGAGATTCTGGCCCCGCAAGAGATACAAATTATGAGCAGAATGAAGGGTTTGCCACCAAAGATTGGATCTGTGAGAACAAAGGAGAAGATTGGTGGTGGCAAAGCTGTACTGTATAATATAAGGAGCCTCTATAAACTCTTTGTATGAGTTTTAAACTTTAAACGTTAACAGCTTTCTACTGTGGGTATGATAGAAATATTCTACAAATGGCCATCATTTAAGGCAAATTGAATTTTCTTCCTACAGCTTACACAATTTTCCTTCTTGTCATTAGCAGCCATGTTTCATATGTCAAAGGAAGACCATTCTTAAATAGGACATATTTGCCTCAATGCCAGTAAGTGACTTTAAGTGCTATTTTCGGATAGATTATGATTGTGACAAAACTAAGCCATTCAAGTAAAAGTTTGCCAGGACTGTTGGAAGGTTTGAAGAAGAGTTTGTCCTTTCATCCTTTGCCTCTTGAAGAACATCATCGCTTAGATTTCCTCAGGGGTTTTGAGATCCATGGAGATCCTGAGCAGGGGGTGGGAGGAAACTTGAATTGAGACACTGAATAGCCACCTGTCTATGGATGGGATGGATGATAGGTCTGCTGTAGGGCTGATGGGGAGAGAGAGTAAGAGCTCGCAGTGTTAGTGCCACAGCCTTTAGGGAAGCTAGAGAAAGGAAATGTTTGAACAACCCGGTGATAATCGTAATTACGTTCATCAAATTACACATGTAGGGGTTGAGTCAAGTTATATAAGCTTTCCCTGAGGCAAGAAAACTATGTCCTGGAAGTTTATGACGTGAGAACGTGAACATGTCAGACTTCTGAATACTTTTATTTCACAGTACTTCTTAGGATATCTTTCATTCCATGGAAAGATCTAGCAAGGTTCATTTATGTGGAACCCAGTATAAAAATACTATTTTACTGTACTTGCATGACTAATGTACTAAGCAACCTTATCGTTATCTATAGATACAAATACTCCATAGGACATGTCACAGAATGGTTAGAGGTATGGGGACAGAAGATATTTGGAATTAAATGAGCTCAAATCCTCACATTTGATTGGAGGACACTGAGCCACAGAGAGGCCAACAGATCATTTGGGGTCCTACAATGAGACAGGGTAATTGCTGGGTGTCAGCTTTCTGGCTGAGCACCCCAGGCTCCCAGACCCATGCTTGCTTAGTTACCCTGCACTGGAGGCACCTGGCTCTCACTGGAGGTGTCGAGCTTTCTAAACACAGTTCTGACTATAACACTCCCTAGATTAAAACCCTTTTAAGCTCACTGGATCTCCTCAGGACAGCGCCCACACTTAGTGCATGGCTCATAAAAACATACCCATGTGGGTCCTTCTTAGACCATAGTCTGTTTGCCACCATCTGCCCACTGAACTCTTTTTTTGTCCCTCAAATGCTATTTTTGTGTGTATGTGTAATGTTTGGCCTTTTTTTCACATACTTTTTCGTTAGCCTAAAACAGCTGTCCCCAACCTTTATGGCACCTGGGACCTGTTTCGTGGAAGACAATTTTTCTACAGAGGAGGCGAGGAGGGGGGGAGGGTTTCGGGATGATTCAAGTGCATTACATGTATTGTGCCCTTTATTTCTATTATTATTACACTGTAATATATAACGAAATAATTATACAACTCACCATAATGCTGACAGGGGGCAGAGCTCGGGGTAATGCGAATGGTAGGCAGCAGCTGTAAATACAGAGGAAGCGTCGTTCGCTCTCCCGCTGCTTACCTCCTGCTGTGTGGCCTGGTTCCGAACAGGCCACGAACCGGTAGTGGTCCGTGGCCCGGGGGTTGGAGACCCCTGGACTAAAACACTCTTCCCTACCTCTTCACAAGGCTAGCCCTCCCGACCCTTTCTATTTAGCTATTACTTTCTTAGGCAGCTTTAGTGCCCTCTCCCTGTATTTCCCCTTATGAGAGCACAAACCAAATTACATTGCTCATGTCTATTTACTCATCTGTCCCCTGCCAGATTGTGATTAAAGGTGATATCTGTCCGGTCATCCCTAGTCGCCCCATGTTTCACACATAGTAGGTCATCTATATAAACATATCAAGACCATTGAGTGGAGAAACTGAACTGAAGCAAAGTCGAGGACGGGTCTCCCTCTTGCTTATTTATCTCCAAGTGCTATTCTTTGATATCATTTCCCCTTCCCTAAACATCTCCTCAAATCCGTTACCCCAGTTGAGTCTCCTCCACTCATGATTTCCACAGAATCTTCACCAAATTCTAGATGTTCAGGTTATAGTTACAAATGTGCTGTCCTGTGGCACAGGTATGATGAGAGCCAGCCATCCAGGCAGGCTACCTGTCTTCAAAGCCCAGTCTCCCACTTGCCAGCTGCGACTCTTGAGCTTCTTTCCTGCCTCAGTTTCCACATCTCTAAAATGGGGATAATAACAGTAACTAACTCATAAGGTTGGAGTGAGGATCCAGTGAGATCAAATCCATGCAAAGCTCCTGGCCTAGTATTGGGCATTTGGTCACTGACATTAAATGTGAACTGTTATTATTTTCAGTTTAGAAACTCCCAGACCTGTACAGAAAAAATAAGCTTGGAACGTACTCTTCTTGATGGAAAATGGGTGTTGGCAAGCATCACTGTGATCTTACTTCCATCTGTTACTTTCAGTGTTAAAATGCTTAGTTTGGGTGAAAATTGTATTTTCCTTTAAAAGAAATTGGTAAACATCATCGTTTCCAACCTACCTGAATCGCGTCTATGGCATAAGCTTTTCTTACCTGAGACTTATATACCTGTGACCTCTGCTCAGACTTGATGGCAGCAAGACACACAGGAGGAAACGAAGCTTTCCAGTCCCAGACTTGCCGACCTCAGCCTAGACTGTGACAGCCTAAGCTAAGCAAACAAAGCAGGGGACTCGTTCAGCACCTGGACCCCTGAGTACTGACCTGGCATGGCAACTCAGAGGCTTACCTGGTATCTATTCACCTCTGTGTGGGGAGAAAAAGAGTGTATGCTAATTAGCCTGCTTGTAAAATATTGGACAAGTAGAGGCAAGTCTATCCCAGAACTGAATCTTATGTAAATAATGTATTTTTCTGTCTTCTCAGACAGCTCAGCTCTCTCAAGCCAGCGGAGTAGTTTCCCGACTTCCTTTTGGACCAGCTCTTACCAGCCCCCATCTGCACCCTGTTTGGGGGGAGTTCATCCTGACTTCCAGGTCACTGCACCCCCAGGCACCTTTACTGCCGCTGACCCCAGCCCCTGGTCAGGACATGGGCTGCATCAGACTGGCCCCGCCCCTCCCCCTCCCGTGTCCGAGTCCTGGCACTACCCTTTGGCATCTCAGGTGAGCCCGTCCTACAGCCACATGCATGACATGTACATGCGGCATCACCACCCCCACATGCACCACCGCCACCACCACCACCACCACCACCACCACCACCACCCTTCTGCTGGCTCTGCCCTGGATCCATCCTATGGGCCCCTGCTGATGCCGTCTGTGCGTGCGGCCAGGATTCCCGCTCCCCCGTGTGACATCACAAAAACAGATCCAACTACAGTCACCACTGCTACCTCAGCGTGGGCCGGAGCCTTTCACGGAACCGTGGACTTAGTGCCAAGTGTGGGGTTTGATACAGGTGAGCCCGGTGATTTCCTCCTTTCCATAAAAGAAGAAAATTTAATGAAATAAATACAGAAAAATGGAGGATGTTTTAAATACCTGGAAAACTTTTTTTCTCTTCCATGGGAAGTTCAGCTTTGCCCATATGTTTATAGAACTAACCATTTTTCAAGAATTCCTGCATTCCTGCAGAAACTGGTATGACTGCGTGAGAGAGGTCTCAGAACTTTTCTCCCATTTCTTAAGCTAGTAATCTGTTTCTTTGAACTGGAATCTCTGGCACCTTATATTTACAAAGATTTAAACACATTCTTTAAATCTCCCATGTCTCTGTGCTCTCTACCAGTGATGTGTAATGCCTAACAGAATTCAGAAATAGTATGTTTCAGTAATTTTTCCTTCTCCCTTTTTTGTCAGGTCTTATTTATTATTTATAAACCAAACTGCTTTCTGGAGTATAATCCATGTAATATAATCATGGTCTTTAAAAAGAATTATGGAACGTATTTTAAAGGAATGGATTTCTCTTCCCTTTCTTCTCCTTCCCTTCCTTTCCCTTCATTGGCCTTTTGTTATTTTCCTCCTCCCTCCCTCCCTCCCTCCCTTTCTTCCTTCTTTCCTTCCTCTTCTCCTCATCCTCCTTATTCTCCTTCCTTTCTGTTTCTTTCCCTCTCTCTCTCTTGTTTTAAAGCATCAGACTTGAGATTACTCTAAAGTCTATGTTCAACAGATTTAGAAAAAAATTGGTAAGGGAAATATTTCTTCACAGAGCATTCAGCTCCTCTCTGGAATTCACTAGTTCCGAAGGTCATGGTGTTAAATGTTTGAGCTTGATTTTTGGACCAGATTACACATATTAATAGTGTTAGTAGTTCTGAGTTCACAAAATCACAAGCATCACAGGCTAAAAGACAAATCAGGTCAGTGATTATATCCCCAGAATCTATGTTCCAAAGGCAGCCACCTCCACCTCCAATCCCAGGTTCTTTTCCTGGAACACTTTGTGACAAATTAGAATTTTCTTTCCAGAAGTTTAAGGAAACTCACTCTTTTCTTTTTTTTTAAATAAATTTTAGTTCTTTATTTTTTCCTTGTGATGAGAAAACTCACTCTTTTCATAGTTTTTCTTAGTTTTATTCTTAGTGTGCAAGATCTTTAATCTGAATGCTGGTCACAGCAGAGAAATCCCCAGAGTAATAAATGCTGAGTATCAAGTTGCGTTCACCCTGACATAAGTGAAACATTCTTATCTTGGTTAACTTGTTCTTTACTGAGCTTTCCAATGTTGGTCATTGCCCGACCTTACCCATTTCAGCTTCCTACTTAGCCTCTGGGATCAAGCTGGTTTTCTAAACTCTCAGGGGACTTGGTTCTCCCTCTCTATGAGAAGAGAATATGACGGGGCTAACCACCACAGGCTTCCCTCCTTCCTTTGCCACACACTAATAGTATGAAGGCAACTCTTGAGTTGTTTGATGCCTGGGGCCAAATCTAATGAGAGCCCCAGTTTGGTAGCTGCCATCATTGGCAGCCAGTCTCTGCAGGCTCTCACTTTCCAGGTACCTGCGTGGCCAGAGTTAACAATGCTCTTAGCAAGCAAATGGAACATTTTCTTCTTTCTTAGTTTGGGCTTCTTCAACAGGATACCATACACTGGGTGGGCTAAACAACAAACATTTAGCTCTCACAGTTCTGGAGCCTGGGAAATCCAAGACCAAGGTGCCAACACATTCAGTGTCTGGTGCGGGCCCACTTCCTGTTTCATAGATACTGTCTTTTCAGTGTGTCCTCACTTGGGGAAGGGACAAGAAAGTTCTCTGGGATCTCATTATGAGGGCACTAATCCCATTCATGAGGGCTCCACCCCATGACTTAATTGCCTCCCAAAGGCCTCACCTCTTAATACCATCACATTTGGGGTTAGGATCTAACATGAACTTTGCGGGGACACAAACATTCAGTCTGTAGCATCCAACCTTTGCATTTTATAACATAAAGGGGAAGGTGGATGTGATTGCCTTTGCTCCCTGTTTCTCTCTGTCACTTATTACCTAGTTTTGTACTTGTTAATTTTGGGGTGACCCTGATTCCTTGACTCACTGTCCAGAATTTTGGCTTGAAACAGTCTCTTCGGAATGAAAAGTCACCCTACTACCTTTTGGAAGTAGAAGAGAGGGGATTTTTGTTCTCTCTGAAGAATCTAGAGAGCACCCATATGGGTATATTATATAATAGTTCTTAATACTTACTGAGCTATGAATAAATACGTATTGAATACCCACTATATAAGGTATTGCCAGAGATACTTTATATATATTTTTTTGCTTTTAATCCTTAAACCAAATCTGAGAAGGATCTTCCCTGATTCAGTTATTGATAAGGACACAGCTCAGTTTTCCTATTTGAAAACTGCTTCCTAAATCACAAATGCTCAAGGTGGATTTGAACTAAGACCTGCCCCAATCTAAAGAGTTGCTGGGGTAGCATCTCCCTGTTTATATAGGTAAAAAAGACTATTAATTAAAACTGTTAAATTAGACTGTAAATGGTTAATTTTGAGGAATGAAGGTTTACCTTTTGGATGTATGTAGTGCTCTTCTTTGTCAGTGTGGGTTTAGGATGATGATCATGATTCTTTCCTGTCCCATAGTTTTAACCCAACTGAACAAAGACAAAGGAATCAAGCAGATAAAGATCAAATCATTAGCATAATTCTTGATCAGGCCAAATTGGAGATCTTAGATTAGGCTTACTACCATAATTGAACTTCCTGGAATCCTTAGCTAAGTTTAGATTTTGGGAGATCCAATCCTAGGGAAAATCTAGTCTTCAGAGAAGATTCCCATAGACAACTTCCTTGTCACACAGTTTAGAGCCTCGTTACTGTGAAAAGAGATGATGGTTGGTCAGATTTGCCTCAGAAAAGCATAGTCTGAGGCATGACTTACCTTACAAAGGCAGCAGGAGGAGCATGTACCTCCCTGCATGGGGGCGGCCCCAAAAAGAGAGGGTTGAAGGGGCTAAGCCACAGGGACTCATTTTCCTATCCTATTCTAGGGCATCATATCAAATATCACATCTCTCTTCCTTTAGGAAGAGTTAGGAGTGTTTTAGGTCAGTTTCCCCAAGAAACAGACTCTCTGATGCAGTTTTGGTTGTAGGAAATATATGCAGTAGTGTTCTCAGGGCAACATCTTTGTGCAATGGGAAAAGAATTGAACAGGAGAAGTCTCACAATGAATGAGTTCAACTGAACCTCAGTGGATTCTACAGGGAGCTCTAGATCTGGGATGGCCTTTTATAATTGTCTTGCCTTAAGTCAAGGTGGATGGGCTTTTATATTCCCACACTGATCAGTTGCTGGATGGATTTGCCCCTGGAAGGAAGGTCATGACATTAGGCAAGGTAGCCTTGTTCAGCCGAAAGCAATTCCCAAAGCGAAACAACTGAAGGTCATGAGCTGCCAACAGCAGGAGAATGAATATCTCAGCACAGAATAGTGAGGGACCTGACAGCCCACCACAGTATCCACTACAGAGGGACAACAAAAGAGCGGTAGCTACTCTTCCACTTTTCTAACTACTTGTAAAAGAAGTTTCTGTATAATAGGCCCAAGCACAGAAGGTAAGATTGTTGAGAAGAATGAGAGATGAGTCCCTCTATGTAATCTGTGCAAAGCTGACCTGACCGTGCAGCCCAAAACAGCTCAGAACTCAACATCTTTGTTAGGTGACTATTGAGCAACTGTGAAAAGAGCCTGCATTCAGGTGAGACAGGCCCGAAACTTCCCAAAGACCAGGTACTTAGGCCACCAAAATGTAAGTCATTTTTACATTAGGAGGTAAATAAATTAATCCAACCATTTGGAGAGAAATTTGGTAAAGAATATGCCCTTTTCGTCGATAGGAGGAAGGTTGAATAATTTTAGGTGCATTTTAATTTTGCAGCCATTTAATGAAATTAAGAAGTCTGGGAGGTTGAACATGATATAATGTTTAGTGACCTAAGAAAGTTTTAGAGTATCTTGTATGGTATAATCCAAGGGTCAGCCAAATTTTTCTGTAAATGGCCTGATAGGAATATTTAATGCTTTGTGGGGGTCACACTGTCTGTTGCCACCACTCAACTCTGCTTTTGTACTGTAGAAGCCCATCACAGACAGAAAAATAAATGAGCTGGTGGTGTCCCAATAAAATTTCTATTGATACTAAAATTTGAATTTTATATGCTTTTTGTGTGTCATGAAATGATACTCTTCGTTTTTCATTCCTTCTTTCTCAACCATTTAAAAATATAAAATCCATTCTTCCATTCTTAGCTCATGGATTAGGCATAAACAGATGGTGGGCCTGATTTGGCCTATGGGCTATAGTTTGCTGACCTCTAGTATGTATAGTCCCATGCGAATACTTGTTATCTATCGACACACATACATATGCATGTGTGTGCCTAGAAGTATATACCCCAACTTTTAATGGCCATTACTCCTAGTAATTAGTGGGCAATGTGAGCTTTGAAGCTAGATTGCCTGGTTTTATAAGCCCAGCTCTGTCCCTTGCTAGCTACAGGGCTTTGGGCAATTTTTTTAACCTGCTTGGTGCCTCAACTTCCTTATCTTTCAAAGATGTGTCATTGGGTGGTTTCAAGGATTAAATGAGTTAATGAAGTAAAACATTTACAAATGTGCCCTGCACATAGTAGGTACACTATAAATTCTGGCTACATAAGGGAAAGTGATCAGACCTTCACTCATTTTAGCTTTAAAAAAATTATTATTGACCAATATTTCATATAGCATACACTTCAGCATTTTAAAGCATACAATTCAGTGGGTTTTAGTATGTTGACAAGGTTCTACAACCATCTCCACTGTCTAAGTATAGAACATTTCCATCACCTCCACAAGAAATTCCATACTTCCTCCTTCCACTATTACCTGGCAACCACTAATCTACTTTCTGCCTTTATGGATTTTCCTACTGTGGACAGTTCATATAAATAGAGTCATACAATATGTGAACTTTTGTGTCTGCCTTCTTCCTCTTGGCCTATGTTTTCAAGATTCACCCATATAGGATGTATCAGAACTTCATTCCTTTTTAGGGTGGATACTATTCCATTGTATGAATAAACCACATTTTGTTTATTCATTCTTTCAGTATTTGGTTTGTTTCTACGTTTTGGCTAATAAGCATAATGTAATGAACACTCATACAAGTTTGTGGGTGAACATATGTTTTCAGTTCTCTTGGCTATGTACCTAGTAGAACTATGGGGCTGAGAGAACCTCACTTTTTATTTTATATACCTCTCTATCTCTTGAAGATATTTCAAAGAGCATTCACTATAGCCATAATTAATTTTTAAAAAAATTAATTACAGAGTATCATAATACGGTAATAGAATAGGGTTCTGGGGTTTGGTAGACAAAATTCTTCTACAAGCATGAGGAGAGATGGTCCATCTTTTCTGAAGGGCCCAAGCTAGGGTGAGGAGAGTGAGGTGCTTCAACTCAAAATTTAAAGAGACACTCACTTTCCAAGACGTGCAAGTAAATACCTCCTTAAATTTTGCCTCACCCTGCCCTGGCCCTACTTTCCTGCCTTGCCTGATTTGCTGTCACTTATTGCTCCCTCTGTTGAATGGATACTTCATATACATCGCTCAGAACGATCAGTGTGTTGATATGATTGTAGGGCATCTGTGTCTGCCCTCCTTGTGCAAACAGCAATACTCTGTTAAGAAACCTGGAAAAAATATTTTTGAGCTCTTAAATTTTGATAGTGAATAGGGAGCGCTGGGCAACAATAGGGAAGTCAGGCGTTCACAAACGTCCTTCTTTTATTTTTTTCTTCATAGACACTATGTGTCTGATAATATCATAAAAGTAGAATCACCTTAGTTTTCTGAATTTTTTATGATATAAGGCCTATAAGCTATATATATATATATTTATATATGTATAAATGTATTTTATACATATATGCACTTATATATGTATAAATATATGTATTCATAGTTCTACATATATATTTATAGTTATATATATATATATATAAATCTGATTTAATCTGAATCTTCTAATCTGAATATTTTGTGAAAGAGACGTCTTTCATAAATGACCCAAAATGCATTTTAATGCAATCTAAGTTGTAATTATTATTGCTTAAAATTATTATACAGTGTTCCCTTTGAAATAGGCTAATTAAACTCCTTCATTGGTTAAGATCAGTCTTGCTTAATACTATATGGATGCTTTACATTGAAATCCATTAGAAATATAAATATCTTTGTTTTATCAAATATAGGAAATAAAAGAGTGGGGTAAAAATAGCTCCCATACTAGAGCAGCAAATGGAGAAGCAGTTTCTCTCCATGAAAGAGAAATGGATATAAAGTCACCACTTGCTTTTCCATCCAGCCTCTAAGTTACCATCTCTCTAGATCACCTCTCTAGACCCATGCTTTCTTGTAGGTCGTCTGGTGCTGACAAGCTTTGGAATTTTATTTGGAATATTAAGGGTATCAAAATCATGGAGCTTTGCATACAGTAACTTCTTGGAAATCATTTCTCTCTCTAAACATATACATTTACAACAAAAAAACAAAGGAAACCAAGAGTTACCAACCTAAGACATTTGAATATTTACCTGATAGCCTAGTGCTCCAATTCCAGGCTTTATAATGAAAGAGAAATATGCTAAATTTGGAGAGAGATCATTGAGAGCCACAGTAATAATTAACAGGATAGTATGAGCTCTAAAAAATATTAAAATACCAAGATATTTTTCAGCATAGAGAAGAGAAGGCATCAAAGCAAAACATATGATAGGGGCTCAACTACAAACAGTTTCGCTCTTTTCCATTTCACCACTTCTTTGGAACATATATACTAGTCATTTAATATATATATGAAGGTAATGGGGTTTGTGATTCATTGAAGACTTTCCTGACGTTATTAATGATTTTTATAAATGAAGAAGTTAAGGAATTTTATTTAATAGTGTCATAAAATAGAATAGACACAGAAGCTTACTTCTAATCATTTGATTTCAGCAGGGAGACACATTAAATGGCATTTTAATATAGAAGCCATCCCTAGGACTATGTGATTTTTCAATGACAGTCACTCTGGTCAATAGAGATTTATAGATTTCTGGGTACTTACCTTGAGGGCCTTATCTCAATTAGAATAGTTAAAATGTCACAAAGAAATAGTTGTGGGTTAAAAAAAAATACTAGGAAGAATGTTTATAAAGTAATACTTCCTGTGGACTTTCTTTTACAGTTTATTATGATTTGGTGACAGTAAAGACTTCAGTAATTAACAGCTGATTGCTTCACACTTTCTGTAATCCTTTTTCTTTTTCTTTGGCCTATGGCATAAGTCTATTTTCCACTGAGAGGAAAAATAAAAGAAAAAACACCAAAGGTATGTTACAGTATTTGCACACTCTTGAATGGTGTTAGTTGTACAAGGCACATGTCCAGAATGACAGTTTCGTGACCAGAAGAAGATGGAAACCATCTTTGAGATGCATGCAAAAGGCCAGGAGATCTCAGCCAGAGAATGAAATCTGCATGAAAAGTAGCAGGATGGTAAATCAGAGGGAGAAATGCATTCCAGAGCACTGCTGTCAGTTTTGAGTATCCAGGGCTGGATTCTGCAGGGCCTTAATGAACCTCCCCTGCTCTCCCAGGGCCATGTATACCTTGCCCATGCTCTCTCCCAGCCCTTCATCCTTAGAATGGTGCCGTAATGTCACAATGCTGGAAACCTGGGGATTTCTTCCCACAGATCCTCCTCCGACCTTATAGGACAAATGCAGAAGCCTTCTGAGAGGATTCTGAATGTTTTAGGAATCATTTGCATAATGATACAAATAATTGCCTGTGTGATATGTGTGTGTGAATCCCTGTGAAAGACATGTTGGTTAAGGGAAAATGCTATTTTTCATACACTGCTGGTAGAAAATTAAAGAATTGTAAGGTTTTAAAAAGTGAACTAGAAAATGTATTACAGTTAAAAATTCTCATAACCTTTGGCACAGTATTCTTCCTCTTGTGAGTCTATGCCACACAAATACAAGCAGCAGCATATGAGGATAGAGGTACAAAAATGTTTATTGTGACAATATTCATAGTAGCAAAAAAGTGGAATCAAGTGACTGCCATCAAGAGGGTAATCTATGAGTGAAGCATGTTTTGTGTGGTATTGCTGACTGAAACAAAAAAAGAGATGAAGAAGTGCCTATATATGCCCTTTTTATAAAAAACGGATGGCAAGAAATCCTGCATGTGTGTACATGTACTTACAATTCAGTGAAAGCAGTGAAGACTAGTTTGTCAATTTGTGTTTCCTTTCGGGGCTAAAGGTATTGGGGTCACCAATATGAGTTTAAGGAGGAGAGAATAAGAGAAAAATATGTATGTATGTATGTGCCTATGTGTATGTAAGAGAAAGAGACAAGGAAAAAGAGAGGAGAAAGATTGATTTTATCAACAATTTACTCTTTCCCCCAAACTAAGGGGCTCATAAAATGATGGTAAACAGGAATGTTCATCTTTGCAGAGACGTTTATGGAAAAAGCAGCGGTCCAAAAAATAGATTCCAGGACCCGTATGTTCACTTAGTTATATTATGCTGAGCAAGCCTCACTACCTCTCTGATCCTCTTCCTTAGATGCAAAATGGAGATGATACTCCCTACTCTGACACAACTAGGAGATTCCAACGAACTAATGAACATGGTTGTGTTTTCTAGATGGTGACACATGGTGCAGAGCTAAAACTCTCATTATTCTTAATAAATATGGTGCATTTCAAACAGAAAAGGTCACAGTGGAGATGTGAAGCATCATGCATAATTGAGATGCAAACTTTAAATGCCTCTATCACTTTGACTGTTTCTAATTTAATTTGTTTCTGTTCTTGAAGAATAGCTGTGATATTTATTGGAGTCAAATTTCCCAGTAGTGGTGTCTGCTGGTATTGGCCATACCTTGAAAACTGGGTGCTTTTGTATTGGTTGGGCAGATTATGAGGGAAGGGAGGATAAAGAATCCAGAAGATAAAGATTTGAAGGGTCAACAGAATATACATCTTTGACATTTTTAAACATAGTTTTCTCCATCTAAACACTCTACCATGTGGTAGAGGTTACTAAAAAAGTATATCCTATCCCGTTGTGCTTATGGATGGTTGAGATATTTGTTCTTGACACTCACATAGATCGAAAGGAAATTGTATGTGCAGAATAAGGAAGTTAGACCATGAATATAATTAGATTCACCAAAACTCCATTAATACATGCTAATCTTCTAAAGTTGTGAACTAAAAACAGATTCATTTTCCATTCTAGTATTAATTTTGTGAACAAGTTGCTATCAGTAGCTATATAAATTGGGTGGCATCTCTTGCTTTCTGAAATGTTCTCTTAAAAATTGCAAGCAAAATTGGGCAACACCATTATCTTTTTTTTCCTTTTTTTTGTGGTACATGGGCCTCTGACTGTTGTGGCCTCTCCCGTTGAGGAGCACAGGCTCCGGACGCGCAGGCCCAGTGGCCAAGGCTCACGGGCCCAGCCGCTCCGTGGCATGTGGGATCTTCCCGGACCAGGGCACGAACCTGTGTCCCCTGCATTGGCAGGCGGACTTTCAACCACTGCGCCACCAGAGAAGCCCAACACCATTATCTTGATTATTTTCTTGAAGGAGTTGTCATCAACTACCTGTCGTTGATTGGGGTTGGGGATTGGGGATGTTGTCAAAGTACACAGTGTCTTCCCAAGAGAAGCTTATATGCTTGCCTGAGAGGAGAGCTATAGAGGTTCAAAAAACTCATACTTAATTCTAACATGACTCTAATGGAGAACCACTCAAAGC
Organism: Phocoena phocoena; assembly: GCF_963924675.1. Classification (NCBI taxonomy): domain Eukaryota; kingdom Metazoa; phylum Chordata; class Mammalia; order Artiodactyla; family Phocoenidae; genus Phocoena; species Phocoena phocoena. The sequence goes on from NC_089222.1 coordinate 106,719,416, forward strand.
ATTAAAAGGCTTGTTTCAGGGGTCAGTGTATTTTGTACCAGCAAATTGTCTTTTCAGTAATGCTTTCCTATTTCCTGTATCACATACAGGCATGCATCTAAAAGAAACAGCTCCAATGAAGAAATCCATTTTAGAACTTGTCCCCAGGCAATTTCACATTGACTTTCAAATAGGCTACAAAGATTCTATACAAAATTTCTATCCGGCCTGTGGAATTTACAGATACTTTTTATTCTCTTTCTGGCTGTCTAACTCTTCTCTTTTTGTTCTATTTATCAACAATACAAGGTTTCACAAACAGTTGTCTGTGGCCAACATGTTCTGAATTCCTTGGCAATAATGACCAAAAAAAGTCTTGCGAGAGACTGATGAGAAGCAAAATATGCCATGTTTTGTTTGGTTACAGCCTGATATACTGGGCATTTAATTTTTGTCAACCACAAGCATGTGTTATAATGCTTATTTTCATAGCTGCCTTGTTTGAGCAGTATCAGGTGACATCTAGTATCTTCACAATCATTGAAGCCCTATTTATGTTTGCTTGGATTGGACAGACATTTCTGGAAAATGTCAGAGAGTGAGCTTGTGCTCATGTCACATAGAAGTGAGATGAAAAATTACTGATGTCAGTGTAGAATTGATCTATATATACCATATCTCATTCTTACGGAATATTTTCCAATATGTTTTGATTTAATGGGAAGATTGATTACTTAAACTAAATAGGCATAAAAATTACATTGTATTTCTACAGTTCTGAAGTAAGTTTTAAAATTTTAGAGTTCTTAACTAACTCATAGTTTCAGGTAGAATGTTTGCTGTATTGGTGTTGTGTCCCTAATTAAGGTTTTATGGGTAAGCAGTGGATCCAGATTAGCTCTTCCTTTGGTTGTATTATCTATTTTCTGGATCGTAAAGCTGTCACTGCATAACCTAGAAACCTCTTTAAAGATGCATGTTTGGCTGTATTTGTTATCCAGCAGATGTCTGGATAGTTAGAATCTCTTGAGAGTATTATAACTTGTGGTTTCAGTTACAATAAGTGATCCAGGCGTTTTTCTGGTCTTACTCCTCTCCAGTTCTGGGAGAAAGTCTGTAGAAGAAATTACAGAGGGTATTTCATTTCATTCTTCCCCATTCCTTTTTTGCTTTATTCTTTGTCTCTGTCTTCAAAGTTACTTTTTTTTTTTTCTTTTCTTTTCTTTTTCCTTCCTTTTTGCAGTACGCGGGCCTCTCACTGCTGTGGCCTCTCCCATTGCGGAGCACAGGCTCCGGACGCACAGGCTCAGTGGCCATGGCTCACGGGCCCAGCCGCTTCGCGGCATACGGGATCTTCCCAGACCGGGGCATGAACCCGTGTCCCCTGCATCGGCAGGTGGACTCTCAACCACTGCGCCACCAGGGAAGCCCTACTTTTTATCTGCTTTGAAATTGAGGTCGCTAACTTGGTGAGAGGTGTCTTCATGCCATATTGCACCTCCTGGTCCCCAGCTTCTCTCAGCCAAGAGGTTATCACACTGACACTGACATTTTGAACGTGGTAAATTGCTGCTGTGATCAAAAACTACCTAAATGTGATTTATATTATATATTTGTCCAAATGGTCGGTTTTAGAATTGCTGGTCCAGATTTGTAATTCCATATCCTGATGCTTAAAGTACTTGCCAATTTCCCTTCCAGCTGGGCATTTAAAGTGCACAAGTCTAAGGTAGTGGATATCGCTAAAGGCAAAGGCTGGAGAGTCTGTGCATGAGTTTGTGGTTTTGGAGGGAGGAGAGGTCTGAGAGGGCAGGCAGACTAAGGGGGCTTGCCACCTGGGCCAGCAGCAGTGGGAAACACCTGGCCACTGAACTGCTAGTCACCTGCAATGTTGGCCTCAGGTGTGTGGGTGCCGTGCTTCTTACAATAATGCAGTAAATTATGGTCTACCGGTAACGTCAGGTTCAGAGAGCTTTAAATTTCTTCTCCTCTTTTGAATCTGAATTAAAGATATTTTGGCAGGTTCAGACAGTTTTCACCTCATTGTTTCTGACAGTGTGGGGATTTTAAGCCAATTCTAAATGTACCCCGAGAAAATGTCTGTATACACTGAAAACCCTCCCTCTGCTAATCAATTATTACTTGGTCATAGTTAGGTATCTTTTATTATTGTTTTAGTATGGAAGAGTTGTCATGATAAGTGAATAATTGTAATTCAAGTGTCATAATAAATTTAATCCTTGGTCTGGTTCAAGAATGCATCTTGTTTGTGATGACTTTAAAAGAATTATTTAAAAGAATTATTGTCCAAAATTTCAGTACTAAGTATGGAGGTAATTAGTGCTCATCAAATTGGCCAAAAATACATGTAATACATGAGAAAAAATGCTAATATACCTAATATACAAAAAGCATTTAGAAATCAATGAGGAAATTACTTTCTTAAAAGCATAGAAAATAGGCCAAAGATAAAACACAGAGGAAGAAATGCCATAATCTCAATAATGTTCAGCTTCATTAATATTGAAAGAAATGTAAATTGAAATGATTAGATACTTTTAATCTATAATAATGATAATAATAGTAAAAATATGAATATTGGTACAAACTTTCTGAAACACACCCCTCATGATGAAATATGTAAGCATAAATGTGGGTATATGCTTGGGTTCAGCAATTATACAAACATATTTTCAGGAATTTTTCTTATCTACCAAAATATTCACATAAGTAACAAATATAATTTTACACACACGTGTCTGTGTATCCAAATGATGCATATCTATAGAGTACTGGGTAATTTATGGTACAGGGAAGAATGAATATTGTGTAGCCCTTCAAAAGGGTTGGTCTACATATACTGACATGAATGGTTTTCCAAGATAATATTGCTGGTGAAATAAGCATGTTGTAGCACAGGACAAACAGAGGTGTATGCATGTACATCTGAAGTATACTCAGCAAGTTGTGTGATGACAGGGGACATTATGTAGAACTTTTACTTTCGAAATACTCTGTGACTTGATTTTAAACAAGAAATCCATGATGTTTTAAAGTTTAAAAAAACAAAGATGTTTTAAAAACAAATAAAGGGAGGTCTCCATGGTGAGTAAACATGATCTATCTTGATATTCACCTGAAATGAAATCATAGTTTCCAAATTGGATAGCCCTCACTCTTATATTTTTTTCCCTTCATTAGTGGTAAGGTGTTACCCCCATGTAGATCTTATTTAGAAATTCTTAACTAGCATTTAAACTGATTGCTCGGGGCCTCAGACAAACAAATGCAGTTGTATGATCATTAGCAGTGATAATTTTATAAAGTAGGAGAAGATAATATGACTGTCTCTCACATCACATAGTTTGTGATCATTTGACAGTATGTCAGCGTTAGATGTCAGGTTGTTGGTGAAGCTTGGATATTTTGATATAGCATCCAATACAGTGTTGTATATATTTATATTTGTAAAAATTATAGCTTGGGCGTGCCTGGTGGCGCAGTGGTTGAGAGTCCACCTGCCGATGCAGGGGACACGGGTTCGTGCCCCGGTCCGGGAAGATCCCACATGCCGCGGAGCAGCTAGGCCCGTGAGCCATGGCCACTGAGCCTGCGCGTCCGGAGCCTGTGCTCCGCAACGGGAGAGGCCACAACAGTGAGAGGCCCGCGTACAGCAAAAAAAAAAAAAAAAATTATAACTTTTCTTTATTAAAGCAAGGATGAAGCAGGGGTTCATTTTTTTTTTTTTTAATGTAGAAATAAGCTACCAGATTCTTTTAGTCTAATAGCAAGCATTCTGATCCACAAGGGTTTTCTAGACTCTTAATATCTATGAAATGAAAAGTTCATTTAAGTATTTTCTTTACTTTTCAGTCATAAAATATTCTACCTGCACATCCAGGTTTTATGTTCCTATTTTTCTTCTCTTTTTATCAACAGCATGTTCACCAGTGCATGGTTACCACATTACCCCTTTTATCTCCAGCAATAAAATTAATTGGAAGCATATTCACCTTACTTATGAGCGATAGTCAATGATGTCGTCAAGTGATTATGCCTCCTTAGAAGTAGGATATGCTTTTCTAGTGGATATGACTCTGATAATCACATAGTCCCTAAAACTCAGGTGTGCTAGAGTGTAACATTTTCAGTAAACCAACTTATTATTTATTTCTGCCCCATAAAACAAAATTTAGCTTCATCAATTCTTTTTTTTTTTAATTTACTTTATTCAAGTGTAGCTGATTTACAGTGTTGTGTTAATTTCTGCTGTACAGCAAAATGATTCAGTTATACATATATATATATATATATATATATATACATTCTTTCTCATATTCTTTTCCATTATGGTTTATCATAGGATACTGAATATAGTTCCCTGTGCTATACAGTAATTTCATCAATTCTGAGTAGTCACGGTCCAGCTCATTGGTATCTTCATTGGTCATTTTTTTAAAACACTGTCCCACTTAGAGTTGAAACCTCTTCTCAGATGATTCTCTCACGCTCTCCCTAGGGATTGCTTCACATTGCATCACATTGTTTGTCACGTTGTGAACGTTGTTGATTAAGAGGTTGCTCTCTGCTCTTGACCTTGTCATTTCATTCCTATCTTGGCCTTTGTTTGCAAACTTGTCCCCTCCCCCCACTGTTTCTCTGTGCATTCTCCATACAGTGCTCCCCAGACAATGACTAATTACTTCGAGTTCAGCTTCCTAATATTTGTGACCATCCCTCCAAGGTGCTCAGCTGGGGTGGCTCGTGCCATTTCTTCTGCCATGGGGTACCCACTACTATGGAATGTAGTAGCAGGCCTGCCAGAAATCTCTCTACACTAACTTCTGTATCATTGTTGCAGGGGCCCATGGGAACTTCAAGAACTTTTCATCAGACACATCGGAGTTGAAGGAAACTAGGGAGGGGGGAGTTTCTAGATTTTCTATGCTTAGACACACCCTGTTACCGTCTCTACTTCCTTATTTCCAGAGCCTTTTGCAAGAGATGAATCTGTGAAGCAACAGCCTCCCAAAAATCTCAGCTGGAAAATGAGTTATGATACCTTGATATATAGTCAGATTCTTCAAATTTTAAAGGGAAATCCTATTATGATCTTCTGTGATCAAGACTTCTCTCCTGCTGCTAATTATTCTATATTTCTTTCTTATGTTCATAGTTCCTTTGTTCTATTCCTGGGTCTGGGTTTTTTTTCCCTTTTCTTTTGGTGGTCAGGTGGTGGTGTTGTTGGAACTGAAGGGAGGAACTGGGTCTGTGGGCTTGCATTTCCTTTCAGGCTTTTCTCCTAACTCCATCCCAGACTCAGACTCTGAAGCCAACAATGTGATGTCTTTGTTCTTTGGTCCCATTTCTGACAACCACCTCATGAGTCAAATGGCCACCCTGTGTCTTCAGTGTTCACACTGGGGAGGTCTTTGGGAGGCAGGGAGGAGTGGTTATATTAAAGATACATATCAAAAGACACATCAGTTAATAAAACATGTCCATTACACGATTGGAGTAGTCTTCATCTGAAGTATAACAAACTACTCTGTAATCATTTGCTGTGTCTTGGGAAAAGCTTTTCAAATGTATAGTTTAAAAAAACACAGTAGGAGAGCTATTTTGTTAACACTGGTATCAGTTCTGTTAAATCAGGGTGTTTCTAAACCGTGCAAAAAGGAATAAAGCAGAAACTAACACACCATTGTAAAGCAAGTATACTCCAATAAAGGTGTTAAAAAAAAATGTGTTGACTTTTCTTCAAATTAATTTAATGAAAGGATTTTGACTCAGGGAGTTGCAGGAGTATAGGCTAGTGTCACAGCCTACAGACAATATAGTCCACATGAGGGGAGCCATATACATTGTGGTTAAGACCATTGACTCCGATATCAGACCACCTATTTTCAATCCTGGCTCTACCACTTAATAGTTAACATAACCTCTCTTACTCTCAGTTCTCTCATTTGTGAAATGGATATATATATATATATATATTTAGCATAGTTGGAAGCATTAAATGAGATATTTCACATAAAGCAGCACAACGTCTGGCATATTCAGCCCTAAGAAAGTGTTTGCTAACATTATTGTTATGATATTTATTTTCCTTTCACGGAAAATCTCACGGACGAAACAATAAAACTAAAACTGAGTTACTAACATCAAGAGAAAAACACGGGTAATTTCAGCTAGCCAGTGGGCAGATTTCAGAATGTGTTATAAACTAATTTCATATGGGTTTGAGTTGAGGAATTGAGAAGGCAACAAAAAGCCTGAATAGGAACAACATAATAGCAGAGTTGATTTTGTGTTCTGGTAAGAAAATTTGGGGAAACCCCAAGTAACTGTAGATCATGTAAGGATCATGGATTAAAGACATGTATAGACCACTTAAGGATCATGGGTTAATGACTTTGTCCCCTCTCACCCTTACTTGGAAAACTAAGTGTACTGGCTGATTCTTAAATATTCTGATCTTCCTTCAGCAAGTGTTTAACAGGAAAGATCATAATCCTGCTTTCCTGTTACAACTTACTAGTAGTAGGGTCTTTTGCCTGTGGTTGTTCATTTTCTTGTGCTTTACTTATACCTATTTTGAAACTTACAGGTATAGATACCTAGTAATCAAAGTAAAAATTTTATTTATGTCCCATCACTAAGAAGAAGCTAAGCCAAAAGGACAACATTAGCTATTTAATATGTTTCAGGGCGTAGATGAATTGATTTGTTTTTAAGGTTTGCTTTGGAGTAATGCAAAGCTTTAGAAACAGAACAACTGAAGAGACGAAGTTATAATGAAAGTTATTCCAACCAGTTATTCTGGTTAGAATATTTAGGGCTCTGTTAAGTAATGTAATCCTTGTCCACAGAAAAAGGCTAACGTGCTTTTGACGGAGTCATCTGTCTTTGCAAGGCAAACTAAGGATTGCTTTTATTTAAGAAGAAAAGAAGACACTCAAACCACTTGATAATTCCAACACAATTCATGACTTGCAGTGCTGACATTCTATAGATTGATGTAGTCTTCAAGTGCGGAAAATACTGAGTCATACAGAAGATGAGATGTTTTAATAATGAAAAAAATATTTAGGCAGTCAGCAGATTGTCAGTTAAGGTGGTTTAGATTATAAAAGTCACCCAACGGAGACTTTGTCAGGTTGCAAATTATTCTGACCACAAAATTATTATATGAATAAATCAAACTTAGAGTGAATTGGTACATCCCAGGTCCTTTTATTTCTTTTTCCTGCTTCTCTGTATCCTTCTCTTCTTCTTTTGAAAAGGGAAAGGAAAACTATTGACTCTGTATCTAAACATAATGCTGGTATACATGAAAAAAAGCTTAAGATGGAGCTAATCTTTTGGCATTCTAGAAGTGCTGCTTTTTCCCAGGATACAAATGCTATAAACCAGAGATTGTGCCTTGTGGCTCTATGAGGTGCTTCTCTGACTCCTTTTATTTGTTCTTCCTCCCTTTATGTAATCTGTTTTGTAGATTATCTGAATGTCTCCTATCAGTGACTGACTAATTGTATCTTTTATAATGACACACATTGTTTTATAAAATTCTTTAACATGTTGAAGGACAAGCAGTGAAATCACTATAGCTGTTTTAGTGACAATTACATTGAAAACCATACTGGCTCATTTAACCATTCAATTTCTGACATCCAGCCCAGACTTAAAACAGGTTTAGATTAAAAATCAAGAAGACAGGGCTTCCCTGGTGGCGCAGTGGTTGAGAGTCCGCCTGCCGACGCAGGGGATACAGGTTCATGCCCCGGTCTGGGAAGATCCCACATGCCGCGAAGCGGCTGGGCCCGTGAGCCATGGCCACTGAGCCTGTGCGTCCGGAGCCTGTGCTCCTGAACGGGAGAGGCCACAACAGTGAGAGGCCCGCGTACCGCAAAAAAGAAAAAAAAAAAAAAAAAAAATCAAGAAGACAGCCTGGGATCCTAGCACCCACATAACAGCAGTCACACTGCATTTCTACTCACTTATTTAATAGCCTTCTCTTCATGTTTTGGTATTTGGTTTTAAATAACTTAAGAACAACCATTATTTGGAGTCTTCACTCTTCCAAACAGTTATGCCTCAGGACAAAAATAAAGTGATTCAAGTGAGTGTTAGCTGAAGATGCTGTGCTAATTGCCCGCATCAGAAATTAGTCAATTGACTACATTAGAACCGAATCAGTCATATATTCTGTTTCCTCTTTGATATACTTCGTCCTAATCATTCTAGCTTTGAGTTGGAATTCATACATGTTCACATATTTTCCTTTTGTACTACTATTTTTTTAAATTTTATTTTTAAATAAAATAAAATGTGTTCAGTAGCTCATAGTCTCTCAATCACTGTGCCACCAGGGAAGCCCTGTACTACTATTTTTAAACTTACCTGTAAATTTCATTTTCTGGCTTTGAGATATGGATTTTTATAAGCCACCTTAAGTAGTTTCTGAAAGAAAAGGCAATAAAAATAAGTAAATTTAGTCACTACCTTAGTCCAAAAGTGTCATTTGATGGTTGCTGAAAAGTATGAACTGAAGCGCTGCCTAAATGCCCAAAGACTGGTTATATCATTTTCCCCCATATCAGTTCCTTTTGGGATTAGAAGTAAGAAATCTTGATTTATATTATTTTATTTATTATTCACACCTACTCTAGTAAGATAAAACCATAGTAAAGAATGTGTACCATGCAGATAGCACTGCTCTAGTCTAGAGTTTTTTTTGTCACCTACTGTGTTGGTTGACTTCTTGAAAATTGTGAGCTCAATTGTCTTTTTGGTTTCTATATGTAGATTTTGCCCATTTTTGAGTGCTACATATATTGATTCTTTTCTATTTCTCATTGTCACCTTTTCTAGGTCTACAGCATCAAGACAAGAGTAAGGACTCACCATGGTACTGAAACACACAGTATTAGCAAGTTAGATTGGAGCGTGAATCCATGGGCCCACTGGGAAAAGATGCTGCCAGGGTTTGTCATTCTGCAGTGGGACACAGTAGACATGGAAGGAAAAGAGGAAGTGTTATCCAGCTGACTTTGGTTTGGAGCCTTTTCTTGAGAAAGCAGAGTGGGTCATAGACATTGAAGAAAAGCATTTTTGTTTATTTTTTCCCTCATCTGAGCCTTTGCCAACTGTGCAACTCTCTTTTATTTTTTGTCTTGCTTTTAACAATACATGGTTTAATTTTTGTTTCAGTTCAACACTTTTTTTGAGTTTTTTTTTTTTTTTTTTTCTTTTTGAACCAACCACCTTGTCAGGAAAAGATGAACCACAAAGAAAATGATCATTCTTTCAGGAATACAATTTTGTAGCTCTATGTGCATCTATTTTTGTAAAAATACAGAAAGTTTGATTTAGCATTGATGGGCTATTTTTGAGGGATGTGGGTTTTTTTTAATATTGTAACAATTGTTAAGTTCTGTTTAAAGAACTTGCTCTCAGAGAAGCACTGGCAAAAATGTTTAAAATGCTTGGCTTTAAGATGTCTGTGATACGCTCTGTGCTTTCTAGCTTACCTCAGATGTTTGATAGTTTCTCCTTTTTACAAAAGTAGCACCATAGCCAAGCCAACATGGTATTATTTTACATTCAATCTCAGTGAAGATTTAATTCCATCCTAGCTCACTTAGCTCTGAGTTATATGTAAAGCTTGAAAAGGAAGTTTTTTAATGATCACACTAAAGAAAGGCTATTTCATTACTTTGATTTCTCCCAAAGACTGCTTGGAGGTTGACTAAGAAGAAAGTTGGCATAAACTTTCAATCAGATGGAGAGTTTGCCTAGAGTATATAATTATCTTTCTAGTCCATCTGACTTTGAAAAATGGAACCAGAATTTCTATCCAACTACTGGAAAAAAAAAATTTAATCATGCTACCTTTGAGTGCCAGTGACTTATTTTTCTTGTTTATAATTATTCATTCATGGCAATTTTTTGCCATATTTTAAGTGAATTTTTTTTTCCTGAAGATAGTTTGAAGGGATAATATTTGGGAAGGTACTAGACACATCACAAAGTCTTTAATTCAATGGCTGTTTCTGAGAGTGTTACCCATCATTTTAAATTGAAAAATAATGTATTGCATATGTAATATTTTAAATCAGTTTTTGCGTCTTTTTTGTCTGTTTAACGCTGGTTTTAGTTGATTTAGTTCTTTTTAAGAAAAAAATGGGGGCAAGATAAATTTAAATTGGGATTTATACTATAATTACTGAAATTAGGTTAATAAATTGACAACTTATCTGAAATTTATTACTGAGGACTCAGTATTCAACTTGACATGGCCCTCAGGATCCAAATAAGAAAAAGTTGGGATTATCATTAAAATGCTATTAGCAAAAGATTAGGTTTATAAAAGTAGCCATTATTGGTATTTTAAGGACTTCCAATGTAAAGTCCATTCTTTCATTTGCTTCCAGAGATGGCTTATATCAAAAAGGTAGTATTATATAGAAGTTTTAGTTTGTTAAAAATGTTTCTCAATTTTTCCCATCTCTGTCCTCACCCATGTGAAATTAAATGTTTAGTGAAATACATTTTCCATCTTAAATAGTGTATATCATATGTGTGAACATTTTAGATACAAGAACAACATAGTCTCTGCTTAGCTAGGCAGAGTTCTCACAGATAATTTTCAAATATTTCCCTTAACTCCATTTTTATGCCATAATCTTCTTTCCTGGTGCATCTTATCAGTTATAAATCTATACACTCTCTTGTATTTTCATCACTATATTGCTTCTTAACCAGACTGCTCTTAACCCAGTATACACATTTAACCTAATGTGAGGTCCAAACGTAAGGAATCTTCCACTTACTAATGATATGAACTTAGATTTCTGGGGAGTGGCTTGGTTAAATTATCTACATTTTGATCTACAATTTGATTTGATACAATTATTTGTAATTTGCCTAAATCTGTGTAGCACAAGGTTGAATGAATCTATAAAATTTGTTTTACTTTGTGTCCTCCTGAATTCTCAGAGACCAGTGTTCAGTAGCTCCCATGGTATGACTCACTGGGGATATTTATTTTCCTCCTCTTCCCTTGGAACCTGTTAACTTCCTTTGCAGTTTCTCTTAGAGCAGTTTTGTACTCCAACTCATTCAGATCGTTCAATTGGATTTTCCCAATTATGAGAAGAAACGTATTGACTTTCTGCCCGTTTCCTTACTCTCCACTGAATTGAATGTAAGGCAAGAGAGCTGACAATTAGATAGCTTCACCCTGAATTTAGGGTGACACTTTGCCCTGTGTCACTCCTGGTAACTATCTGATAAAACATTCCTTGGCTCAGAGGACTCAAGAAAAGTTGGGGATCTGAATTCTGCTGTACACAGGAGAGATTTGTGAGTGAGATCCCCCATTGAGAACAGGCCCAGGTGTCGCTTGGCACATCGCAGGGACTGGATCCTTGCCTATGCAAGGAGTGGATCAAAATGTGAGTCAAAAAAGATGAGTGCCTGTATCTGTAATTGTCTCACATCCCATTGCTACAATCATATTACTATTACCACCGAAGTCATAAAAGAGGATGGGTTGTAATTTAGTATGATTCTGAGTTTAAGTTTAAAATGCTGTCACTCTCTGGATTGGTTTTCTCGCACCAAAATGATACTGTTAATTTTGGAGGCTTCCAGACTGCTTTATTGAGGGCTACCATCTCCCTCCACAATTTCATTTGCAACTGCTCCACCTTTGGTTATTTTACAAATTAGGCTTTATTCAAACTTTCTAAAGATCTGTGAGCTAGATCCTAGAAAATCATCTCATTGATTTGACATCTAATCTATGCTTCAACCACTAAACTATCATGAAATAAGAAACAACAAAATAGTGATTAGGTAGATCTTTACAGGTTATTTGATTTTTCACTGTTTATTTGAAAAGCACCTCTGAAGGTAAAAATCAATGCTTCATCTTAAGAAGGTTAACCGTCCCCTCCTAACTTTCCCCTTTAGCTTTTTTCCTCTCTCTTGCCTCTTAGAGTTATTTACATTACTATTTTAAGCAAAAATGGCCGGGATTGCTCTACATTTTGCAAATGATAACAAGTGGTTTGCAAATAATTGAGAAATTAATTTCTTCAACGTTGTAAAAACCTTTTTTTAAAAAAATTCTAGGCACTGGCATAAACTGTGCCCTTGAGGAGCTCGTTATTCATTATACAAATGGCAATCAGAAACTATATTTTTAGAAACTGCATTCTATCCCTTACTGAGTGCCCCTTGGTTATGTAATGTTTGCCAAATTAAGTCAATGGGGCAAATGGTACTAAGAGGTAGAAAAGGCTAGTATTTATGTTACAGTTCGACTAGAGGATAAATAGAGAAGCAGAATGAATTAATGAAAAACAAAAAACCCAACAACATTGGCTTGGACATCAGGTCATTTTCTGAATTCTGGTTTAGCCATAATTAGATGTGTGTTTTGGTGTTTCATTTATTTATCTCATGAGTAAAGTGGGATAATAATACCTAACTGGCAGGTTGGAAATTGTATATATATACTCAATCATCTGGCTCATAGTAGACATTCAGTAAATGACAGATACCACAAATACCTATCAGCTGAGTAAGTAAATCATAAAATTGAGCTCCCAAACATCACTTCTGTTTACTTTCCACACCCACTTCTGTAGCAATCAAATAGTTATGACTGTGCTTTTCTGTAAGAAATTGTTGCAAGAGAATCTTTGCCTTCTACTAGATGTTGAAGATAAAACATAAATTTCTAAATTATCTCTATTTTAGTGTGCTGTTTATGAAGGAAAATAAATTAACCTTTTAGTGGTATGTAGACCCAACTTTGAGTTTTCTTACATGTTCCAAACTTTTATTCATCCAGGACCCTGTGTATTATTGTCCCCAAAATTAAAGTGACAGTTTCATGAAATCACCAAAGTTTTAATTTTTTCATTATATTTTGGGCTTCCTTAGCACCTAGAATAAAAACATCTCTTTTGAAGTTATCCCCCTTTTTTTTAACTTGGAGAAAAAATTGCAAGATATGGTGGAAAAAAATGTTCTGCATGAAAAGAGGAGGAAAAAAAAAAAAAACCCCAACCCTTTATGATGTCAGTCAGCAGATTTATTCTACTTGAGAAAAAAAGAAACAACTTCATTGGAAGCAGATGTTGACACTGTGTCAGTTATTGAAGATGGAAAGGGTTCACTTGAGCCATTGTGGTTACAAAGGGGTACCGATGGCTATTAAAATTCCTGTGATTGAGCATCTTCACAGCAGACAGGACAGCAGAAAATCTGAAACTATGAGACCAAGACTGAAATCAGCCTGCCAATTTTAATTTACAGGACCCTAAGGACTCAGTTGTGTTTTTTTTTTTTTCCCTCCTTCAGGATAAAAGACATATCTTTCAAAAAATTTAAGGTGGTTTAGGAGAGAAATTAAAATGTATTCTCTAAAAACATAGCCCTAGAATCCTTTAAATCTATTATTAAGCATTAAAACTATTATTTAAGTCATTTTAGAAAAATCAGGGTAAAAATTTAGTTTAATAATATATGTTGAAGAAACAGACTCACAGACATAGAGAACAGAGTTGTGGTTGCTGAGGGAGATGTGGGGTGGGAGGAGGAAGGATTGGGAGTTTGTGATTAGCAGATGCAAACTAGTATATATAGAGTGGATAAACAACAAGGTCCTACTGTATAGCACAGGGAACTATATTCAGTAGCCTGTGATAAACCATAATGGAAAAGAACATGAAAAAGAATATATATATATGTATAAATGAGTCACTTTGCTGTACCACTGTACCACAGAAATTAACACAACATTGTAAATCAACTATACTTCAATAAAATAAAAAAATAATAATGTATGTTGAAGAAGGATATGTAAACTACACACAAATGGAGAGTGGGGAACGGGTGAGGCCTGCAAGGGAGCCTCAGTTCCAATAGCTTCAAAATGTTAATTAATTGGTAACTTGGTCATGGAGATTGGGCACAGAACAGACTTTCAGGATTTTCAGTAGGTTTTTTTCTTTTAGTGCTTGCTGGGAATTTCCCTCTATACACTTTCCAAAGTATAGAAATAGTCATTATAATTAAAATATCATAATTTTCTTATCCCTTTTATTGTCCATTGTGCTTTATTGTCTGTTTGAAAAATATTTTTATAGTTTCAGATAATTGATCAAACTAATGTTCTCTCGAAAATACCAATTAATTTGATCCAATACAAGTATCTAAATCTTCTTTTAAAATTTCAAGAAATGATAATTGAGTTAAGTGTAATTTACCAATTCTTTTGTGTAAATAAACAATGACACCTAGAAAATGCTGCGTCATCATCGATTAGCTTCCTTGTTAACAATTTCTGGACTACTAAATTTTGCCCTAAGAATAACTCTTTTAGAATACAAGATTCTTTAATTAGTTATTTTGGTATATGCATAAGATGTGAAGTTTTCTAATGATATCTCTTACTGATAAGCGATACTGATAGAGGTGTACATTTTTTTCTAGGCTGTGGCTAGGGCAAAAATTAATGATTATTTACACACTCGATTTAATTTCTTAGACTATTTACAATCTTGGATATTGTATCTGATTTAAAATTACTATTCCATACATTTTTCTGGATATGCAATACGGGGAAGGGTCTTCATGTGAATTCTTTGTATTTTAAAGTGCATATATTGAAAGGGAAAACATAGATTCAATTTGCTTTCATCACATAAGTCTAGATAAGGTGAAAGCTTTTATAAACAAAAAATTCATAGTATGGTGAAGTTTATATTTGTCACTTGATTAAGTGAACTGAAAACTTGTAATATAAATGTTATCTTACAACCCTGAAATACAAAACAATTCTAGATTTATTAGTTTTGTGGGCAATTTTATGCTATCTTCATTTTACATGTCCAGAAAGAGAAATTAACTAATCTTAGCTCTGTTGTCATTCTTAATTTACAAAATATATGTAATTCATAAAACTTTTCGCTTCACAAGCTAATTATAAAATCATAGTTTTTGTTGTTGTTTTTCATGGCGTTGGAGGAAGAGACATTTTTGTATTTCTATTCACTCTTCAAATGCAGGTCTCATAACTATATGTTGATGATATGAGATGATGGAGGACTTTGTAATAAAAACAAATGTCATCTTCAATTTTTTCAATAAATAACTTAATGTGAACTTAATGTTTATATTTTAATGTAGCAATTTGGTTTCGTCTGCATTTCTTGACAATTAACTAAAGCTGTCTCCTTTCTTCTTATTCAATTAAGCAAATTACAAATATCTTTAGAAATTAAACCACCATAGTTTTTTTTTTAATGAGGTTAATTTCTACAGCCAAGGGATTTATATGTTATAGTGAGGATTGTATGGTTACAAAACAAGTGTTTATAATAGAAGAGCAAGTGAAATGGGCTATATCAATTACATAATAGCAGGAGGCTTGTGAATTTTTGTAACACAATGCTTCTGAAGTTATCAATTAACTCTTTGGGAGAGGTGTACTTTGTTGTTTTGCTTTTACATTTGTTGATATGGAGCTTCTGTAAGTAGTGTGGAAGAAGAAACAAAACTTTCCTGACAATTCATTGAGATTGAAGAAGTGTATCTGGAAAGGAGAAGTCCAAGACCTTATTTTTAAAGGAAGCTGGAGTTTCTCTACAGGGGCCTTCTATTTTCTTATTAAATAAATTTGTAATGTGAAAATGCAAAGCCTGGAAATCAGCATTTAGATTAGTAGACCTTCATCATCACAGGTGAAATAATGTGGCACAGCCTTCTCAACTGTCTGCCATATTTAGACCAGACAAGTGTAATGAGTTTTCTATGTTGCTGTAAAAAGTTACCACAATCTTAATGGCTAAAAACAACATAAAATTTACGATCTTATGGCTCTATAAATCAAATATCCAGCACCAGTCTTGGTGGGCTATAATCAAACTGTCAGCTGCATTCTTTCTGGATATAAGGGAGAATCTGTTCCTTTGGTGTTTCCAGCTTCTAAAGTCCTTGGCTAATGGCCTCCTTCCTCCATCTTCAAAGCCAACAACAGCTGGTCAAGTCCTTCTCACATGGGATCACTCTGACCCTCTCTTTTGCCTCTCTTTTACAAGTTTTAAGGACCTTTGTAATTACATTGGATAATCTCTCCATCTCAAGGTTCTTAATTTTAAAAAAGTCCTTAAATGTAAGGTAACATATTCACAGGTTCTGGGGGTTAGGAAGTGAACATTTTGAGTGGGCATTATTTAACCTACCACAATTACTATCAGATTTCAGTTAATTTTTATCAGCCTTTTAATCTAAGAGGGTTTAATATATCACTGGAACTCACAAGGCGTGTTCCATGTTTGCAATGGTCATCTGTGTAGGATTCATCTACATTCACTTAAATAATTGCGTAAAAAGGAAATTCTTGTTGCTATTTCAAACATTTATGTGGTTATTACAGTGTCTTCGAATCCAAAGGGTTATGTTGTCTTTATGTCAGACAGGCACTCAGGGGGGTGGTGAGCAGGACATCTGGTACAGATTCTTCCTAGCTGAAGTGTGTTTTCTCTGGGGACAATCAACTACCATTTAATTGTTTTGCTTCCTTTTTTGGGAATATATGCCCATCGTGTGATGTCCTAAGTCTCCAAGCATCTCATTTGACCTGCTTATACACATTTGACTAAATATCCATATATGACTACATTGGTAAAGCTTTTACATTTCTGTCCAGATTGAATCCTTACATCTGTTATCAGTTAAGCAGGGGAAAAACTATTATGGAAAGCAAACATGTTTTGATACATTTAATGTGTAAAGTAGGTACCTAGACTCTAGAATGCTGTTGATCAATAAATGAACTAGAATCTCTTAGAAACAACACTTAAGCCCAACTGTTTTACTTTCCATACCAAGTTTGGCTGTGGCTGAATGAAGAACACCAGCATTGATCTTTGCTTTGCACTTGTACTAAAGGCTATTTGCAGGAAGCCAAATATAGCAACAGAGGATTTAATATCTTGCCAAAAAATACAAAATCTGTTCCCCTTTAAGCACAACACTCTATCCTTTTCTTGTGGATCTTGCTAAAAGGAAAATATAGCTTTCAACTACCCCATTCCTTCTGCTGGAAGTTCCCTAATCTTTTTCAAATGGGCTATGTGTGGTTTTGTGGAGCTTTATGTTTCCAAAAGAAAATGGCTATATGAGAAATCCATCCAGTGTTAGCATTTTTCATAAAAAAAAAAATCAACGCCTAAATCAAAGATGAGAGTCAGCAGTGACTAAGAAAATCACACTTTGGTGGGTTCAGGACTAACCAGGATCACTGGGTGATGTTTTGTCTTTCGTTTTGTATTGAACCAAAAGTAATAATAAAAGAATTGGCTTCAACCAACCAGGTGTTTTTTTTTTTGCCTTAGAATGTGGGTGTTTCACTCTGAATGTTGTCTCATGGGTAAATGGACTAGTCCAGATTTCTCTATAACGTGGGTAATGACAGTGACTCTTCTGTCTCTTATGTTGTATATACAGAATTTTGAAAGCAGTTTTGCAAACATCACCAAGAAAATAACTCTTTCACAGTGACAGCTTTACCAGACATCTCTGTGTGGGATTTTAAAACAAACACAGGGCTGTTTGGAAATACCTGGTGTATGTAAATATGCAAAATATGCTGACCAGTGCTAACAGCTGTAAGGTGTACTCCCTCATTCCTTGAGCAGAATATTTTGGTGGCAGTAGTGGTTATTTTTTCCATCTTTACTTGTCATTTTCCCCTTTTGTCTCCACCCACTCACCCATCCACTATCTCCTCTGAAAACACCTACTTAACACCCTTCCCCCATTCCTCCACACTGCTTCCAAGAGAATCATTTCAGTATATTCCCACTGGAAAAGGTGGGCGGTGCCTTGAAGGAATGTTTGAGTTGTACTATGTTGTAAAGGCTGAGCTTCGGGGAACAGCTTGCACTTGCTTTGACACCAGCCCTGCACACAGCCCAGACACTCCTCAGGCCAGATTCCATTAAGGCTTGTCATTGCGAGGGGAGGGAAAGTCCTCTTGAGAGTGGCCATCCTGCCGTGAAGATTCCAAAGATCAGAGTAATCACTTGAAGTGTGTATTATCAGGTTCTTATCAAGGCATTCATCCATTTATGAAAATAAGCATATGCCTTTCTACCCAAAGCCTAAAAAGGAAGAGAGGACTCAAGAGAAGTTAAAAATAAAAGTTACTTCTTACAGGATTTTGACAGGTTTCGAGAGGAGAAAAGATGGCAAACGTAAAAGGAGAAACCCTGGGTCCTAGGACCAGTTCCACGGGAAATTTGTTGATATCATTTAGTCCCAAATTTCCAAAGTTTCTCTATTGGTCAGATGAAGATCAAGTGAAATAAAAAGATGCAAACTGCTTTGAGAAAACAAAAAGTAGATACAAAGAGACAGGAAGGGATATGTACTAAAAGTCCTCTATATACCATGAACAATAAATGAATTTATCTCAAGGAATTTTCACAAATAACATGTGGATAGCATTATTTGGGAGGCTGTTAGCAATATTTTAAAAATGGGGATTTGAGTTTTAGTGATGTTACTTAGAAGTTGTATGTCCTTGGACAATTTCCTTAACCTTTTTAAATTTCATTGTGTTCATCCATAAGATGAAGATATTTAAAATAACTATTTCATAGAGTTATGAAGACTAGTAAAATATGTAAATAGTTTAACACTAGGTAAATACTATGATTTTTTTATTAATCTTATTTTTCAGTAATTTGAGTAATTGAGTAAATGATCAGGGAAGCTCTTGCCCAAGGGCACTTGGCCACAAGTAAAAGCCAGGATTCAAGCCCCCAAATAGAATCTTAGAACACCACACTGTTCCCAAAAGTTTTTGCTATCGTCACATCTGAATGTATTTGCCCTGAACATATTTTAATAATCTCTTAGCCAACTAGAATAAAAGAGACAGTAGGAGGAACTAAAACTAGCCAGAAAGGGGAAGATTCTTTAGAACAAGCTAGAGTAAGGTGGCTTTCGCAAGCCAAATAGAGTTCAGACAGATTTTGCAACTGTAGAGCATTATTTGTAACTTGGGGATACAGAATCAATTCATTCAACATATTCCTCTGGTCTGAAGGATCCTGGTTATTTTTCTACTCAGGCCAATCTCAAATCTCATTAAAATAGTGGATAATGGGTTGGAAGAATCATAGCTTCTTTCTGTTGACATCTTATCATAGTTTTCATCTGAAAATGTCAGCTCACTAGCTCTTTAGGGATGAGCTCTCATTTTCTCTGCTGAAAGAATCAGTGTTACATTTTAAACCTGATTATTTTATAATTAGGTTAATGTTTATGAAGTATTCTCATTTCTCACACCGAGTGTGTGTTGGGACAGGACTAATGGTAATGGAATAAATCATTTAAAAACACGCAATATCTTAACTTGCAGGTTCTCTGTCAGAAAGCTAAGAAATTGCAAGATTTGGTTTTGATCTTTTTACTCTCTAATTGTCAGTTGTTTGATGTGGGAAAAAGTATTCTTCCTCATCAGTAAAAAAAGATATGGTAATCCCTGCATTGTAAAGTAGATATGTGGACTAAACGAGATAATGTATATATGCCTGTTAAACACTAGACTTTCCTGGGAAGAGTATGATTTCCTGTATCAATTACTAATGGCCCCAGTTCACTAGGCACTTGTAAGAAGGACACAACAGTCACTCCATTGAATCCTCACACAACTTTCCAAGGTGGGTTGTTTTGTTCTGTTTTGTTTTCTTGCGGTACGCGGGCCTTTCACTGTTGTGGCCTCTCCCGTTGCGAAGCACAGGCTCCGGAAGCGCAGGCTCAGCGGCCATGGCTCACGGGCCCAGCCGCTCCGCCGCATGTGGGATCTTCCTGGACTAGGGCACGAACCCGTGTGCCCTGCATCGGCAGGCGGACTCTCAACCACTGCGCCACCAGGGAAGCCCCAAGGTGGGTTTTTTAATTCCCACATTACAGATGAGAAAGCTGAGTTGTAGAGATTTTAGATCAGTTGTCCAAAGCAGAATTAGGCTTGAATGCTCAGTCTGTGTAACTTCAAAGCTCACTTCTTTTCCACTGCACCAGCTGGCTTCTCAATCTACTAAAACATTAATATTGAGTGCCTACGGTTTGCTCACATTCACGTATAAAATATAAGTAAGAAAGAGTATAAATGCCCTACTCTGGGTGATGGGATGCCTGGCTTCTAAACTGCTTATACCACAGACTAGCTGTGGTCCCTGAACTAAATTACTGGGCAGCTTATTTCGTGACTGATATACCATGATGAGTAATCAAAAAGTCTAGTCGAATTTCTGCATCAGAAATCAGATTAAAGTAAACTTGTGCAAGAGGGAAATAATTCCCATTTTCTTCTTCCTCCAGATCCCATAAAAACACAGCAGGAAGTGTCGATAGTACTCTCACTTCACCACAGCTTCTTCCTCCCCCGCACCGTGTCCTCAAGTTCATTCTCAATGTCTATGTCTTTATTCTTTATTCCTGCCCTGCCACTAGGTTCATCAGTACCATTTTTCTTTCTTTTTTTTTTTTTTTAAGATCCCGGAAGCACAGCACAGGGAGATCAGCTTGGTGCTTTGCGATGACCTAGAGCAGTGGGATAGGAGGGTGGGAGGGAGGCCCAAGAGGGAGGGGATATGGGGACATACGTATGCATATGGCTGATTCACTTTGTTGTACAACAGAAACTAACACAGTATTGTGAAGCAATTATGCTCCAATAAAGGTCTATTAAAAACAAAAAACAGAGCAGGAGAAATCTCCCTCTCCCAGAACCCTAGAATTTGGGTGTGTTTATGTGTACAACATAACATCTTTTCTTCTTCTCTATTTATGCTAAATGGAGGGTCAACCATATATGTTAAAATACTAATACAAGGAAAACAAAGTGGTGATTTCAATGCATAGGGGCTGTGGTCTTGAAGTCATGTGTGTGTTAAATCTTTTTCCCTTGACAGTTGTCAGTGGACATAGTGTCTGTACTATTTGAAATAGGCCAAACTACCCTCCTATTTGGCAGTGCACATTCATGAAAACAAGTCTTAGGAATGCCAGGTTTTTCATGGAAATGTTCTTTGATGCAACCACTGCTCCTTGCTCTCTGTGGTACGGTCTGGGCCTGTGAAACTTCTGAACTCGTCTATTTCCTGGCCCCATGATGAGCCTCTTAGACTTGTCAACAGAATTCAACCCTTTCTGATGTTATCTTTTTATTGCACTTCTCAAAGAGGTTTTGACTTCTTTGGTAGCTCATAATAGGTCTTTCCTATCCCTGCCTGGCTCAGTTCTGGCTCCTGGAATGAGCCAGGATCAGGCTGTCCTGAAGCCGAAAAGGATTCTCTCCGGGAAGTTATTCACCCAAGGGCTGATCTATGATCTGTGGGACCTGAGACATAAAAGTTTGGAGGATAGGGGACTTTTAAAGAAAAAGAAACAAAACAAATGCTAAATTATGTATGAAAGTGAATATTTATTTAGAATTAGAAATCACAGCTAACAGATTTTGAGAGACTGATGAATACTATAAACACAAAACTTAGAAAAATCATGTAAATTTGTATTAACTACCTGCTTAAGACACAAGTATGGTATAACATTGTACTCTTCAAACAACTTGCTTTTATTACCAGATTTCAAACATGTTCCTTTTCCAGTACCTTCTTCTTATACTTGGTAGTGGAACCTTCATAGGACCTGTTCATAAAGTAACATGCTCTCAGACCCTTTTGAAACAGCACAGTGAGGGGCTGAAGTATTCCTAGAAGCCATTACACTAGGATATGATTACTTATCTACCCCTGGAAATGTTTGAGAATGCTATAAATATATCCCACTCAATCCAAATCCAAACTGTGTATGTCTACCAACTAAACTTTCCCTTAGCTTAATCCACACTACCCCATGCAGGGAAAGTGTAATAAGGACCATCTGAGTAAAAAAGAGAGTGCTCTGAAATGATTGTGGTTAAAATAGCTTATTTTTGAAATATTTGCAAAAACATATGTCAACATGAATGCTGGGATGCATCCCAGGGCTTGGGAAGGGGCCTTGAAGCTTTAGCCTAGTTCGCTTCAGGGCAAATCTGACTGTGTACATGCCACTTCAACGTGTCCCCGTGGTAAAGAGAAGTCCTACTTACAGGATATTGGTGTGTGGCTTTGCATTTTTTTCCAGTTATAATTTCCTTTGTTACTTAGCATGTATCATAGCTTCCTTTGTGCATCATTAAATGTGCACTCATGGCATCATTTGGAAGCATTTCTCTCCATTCCAAACATAAAATGCTAATCTATCCTCTATTGCTGTCTTTGGTTTATTTTCAGGCAAAGCTGTGATGTAAACACTTTCATGCCTCAGGTCTCCTGGGGATGGAGGCCCTGCTCACCTGTGGACAGGTGCTCACACCATGGATTGCCCTGTGAATCAAATGGGCCCTGAGGAGACAGGGGGCTAAAGGACTCGAGGCATTGGGTAGAATTCTGAGGGGAACCTTTTACACAACTCTGAAGCACCATGTGATTCTCTCCATGGCCACTGCCTGTGCTCTAGGTGACAACACAGCCACGCCAATTCCAGGATGAGCTCAGACGCTAGGAATTGGCTCATGGGAGCCCGAAGTTCGGGATGTTCCCTTCCCAAAGCTTCACAGCATGCAGAGGACTCAGGTGGGCTGTGTGACACCTCAAACTCAGTGCTGCTGAAAATGAGTCTGCTGGGCAGCATCAGCAACAAAATACTTGTTAAAGATGTCATTTCATGGGCCCCAGTGCAAACTTGCAGGAACATAACATCTTAGATTGGGGCCCCCTATCCTTAAGGGATTTTGCACACACTTTAAAGCTTTAAAAGGAATGCTTAGCTAAGTGGTTCCCGTCCATTAGGATCACATGAGGAGTATTGAGAAATAACATCACCTGTGCCTCCCCCTCAGAGTCGGTCTATTGATCTGGGTGGAAACATCAATGCTATTTTAATTAAGTGCTCCAGGTGATTCTAAGCTAAGGCCAGGATTAAGCACGGGGGCTACTGGGTATATCTGTGAGAGTTGCGTCCAGGCATTGGTCCAAGGACGGGTAACAGAACATGCTCCGCACGTGTTTGGAAGGGGCAGGTCAGTGCAACCAACAGATTTCATGCTGTAGCAGAAATTTTGGGTGTCTGTGTAAGAGGAGAGCACATGCAGACAGGAAAGAAAACAAATCACAATTTGGTCTTCATATAGGAGCTCATTGTTCCTGAATTTCTCCTGAGACAAAAGACTGGAGAGGTTGGCATTTTCAGCATTTCAAGGTCCTTCTTTCTCTGGATGCAGTGGGAGCAGATGAAGGAGTTGTGCTGATGTGTTTGAAGGTATGATCTCAAGATGCAGATATGATTCCGCAACATAATCTTGCCTGAGGATACAATCCAAAGCATGAGGAGGAAATGGCAGGCTTTCAGGTAAATGCCCTCTCCCGAGTCAGAGGCTGTGTCTGTTTTTGCTCCTGAAATGCCACAAATTGAGAACTTGCAAACATTTAATTCTCTACTTCTCATGTTCCTGCATAGCGGGATGGTTTTCAACTGCTTATATTTTTTAATTGAAGTATAGTTGATGTACAGTATTATATGTTTCAGGTGTAGAATATAATGATTCACAATTTTTAAAGGTTATACTCCATTTATAGTTATTATAAAATATTGGCTATATTGCCCCTGTTGTACAATATATTCTTGCAGCTTACTTT
The DNA here is from genome assembly GCF_963924675.1 of Phocoena phocoena. Taxonomy (NCBI): domain Eukaryota; kingdom Metazoa; phylum Chordata; class Mammalia; order Artiodactyla; family Phocoenidae; genus Phocoena; species Phocoena phocoena. Next base: position 106,743,169 of record NC_089222.1, read on the forward strand.
ATGCATGATCATTTGTATCTCTTAATCCCCTACTCCTGTGTGGCCAATCCCCCTTCCTTCTCCCCACTGGTAACCACTAGTTTGTTCTCTATATCTATGAGTCTATTTCTATTTTGTTATATTCACTATTTGTTGTACTTTTTAGATTCCACGTATAAGTGATATCATACAGTATTTTTCTTTCTATGTCTGACTAATTTCACTTAGCATAATACCCTCCAAGTCCATCCTTGTTGTTGCACATAGCAAAATTTCATTCTTTTTTATGGCTGAGTAGTATTCCATTGTGTGTATTTACCACATCTTCTTTAACCATTCATCTGCTAATGGACACTTAGGTTGCTTCCATATCTTGGCAATTGTAAATAATGCTGCTATGAACATTAGGGTGCATGTATCTTTTCTTCTTTAAAAAAAAATTTACAAGTTTTTTAAATATAAATTTATTTATTTTATTTATTTTTGGCTGTGTTGGGTCTTTGTTGCTGTGCGCAGGCTTTCTCTAAGTTGTGGTGACCAGGGCTACTCTTCATTGTGGTATGCGGGCTTCTCATTGCAGTAGCTTCTCTTGTTGCGAAGTATGGGCTCTAGGCACACGAGCTTCAGTAGCTGTGGCTCGTGGGCCTCAGTAGTTGTGGCTTGCCGGCTTAGTTGCTCCATGGCATGTGGGATCTTCCCGGACCAGGGCTCGAACCCATGTCCCCTGCATTGGCAGGCGGATTCTTAACCCCTGTGCCACCAGGGAAGACCCCATGTATCTTTTCAAATTAGTGTTTTTGTTTTTTTCAGATATATACCCAGAATTGGAATTTCTGGGTCATATTGTAGTCCTACTTTTAGTTTTTTTAGAATCCTCCATACTGTTTTCATAGTGGCTGTACCAATTTACATTCCCACCAACAGTGTACAATGGTTCCCTTTTCTCCACATCCTTACCAAAATTTGTTGTTTGATATTTGGTGACAGCCATTCTGACAGGTATGAGGTGATATCTTATTGTGGTTTTGGTTGTGTTTCCCTGATGATTAGTGATATTGAGTCATTTAATGTGCCTGTTGTTCATCTGCATTTCCTCTTTGGAAAAATATCTATTCAGGTCTTCTGACCTTTTTTTAACTGGATTTTTTTTGATGTTGAATTGTATGAGTTGTTTATGTATTTTGGATATAAGCCCCTTATTAGTCATGTCATTTGCAGATATGTTCTCCTATTCAGTAGGAGAAAACTGATGGTTCCTTTTGTTGATGGTTTCCTTTGCTGTGCAAAAGCTTTTATGTTTAATTAGGTCCCATTTGTTTATTTTTGCTTTTAGTTCCCTTGCTTTAGGAGACAGATCCAAAAAAATATTGCTACGATTTATGTCAAAGAGTGTTCTGCCTATGTTTTCCTCTAGGAGTTTTAGGGTTTCCGGTCTTACATTTAGGTCTTTAATCCATTTTGAGTTTATTTTTGTGTATGGTGTCAGAGAATGTTCTAATTTTACTCTTTTACATGTAGCTGTCCAGTTTTCCCAGCACCACTTATTGGAGAGACTGTCTTTTCTCCATTGTATATTCATTCATGCCTCTTTTGTCATAGATTAATTGACTATAAGTATGTGCGTTTATTTCTGGGCTGTCTTGGCTTTGTATTTTTAACTTCCAGTTCTTGTCTGTTGTAGTACATTAAACTATAAATTCAAAGATGATAAGAGAGTTCCATCTTGAAGAACCGAGTTTAAAAAAGGCTTCAGGTTGAGAGAGGAAGGCAGAAGTGAAAGCTGAAAATTTTGGGAGGAATTCAACATAGACAAACGAGAGAAAAACAGTTTGTAAGATGACTCTGAACTGAAGAATTTATGTGCAAATAACCTGAAGCTGAGAATAGTGAGGAACGAGTTACCCCCTGGATAAGCCAGTCTTATTTTTCTTCAAGAATAAAAAAGTCTATGTGTTGTTTGCAACTATTCATGATCACAACGAAGAACCACATCACATGCTCCCCCAAAATGAAGTCTTACTGTGCAATGAAATATTACTGAAAGAATGCTTTCTTAGATTATCTGAAAAAAGTGTATTCCTGACCTGACTGTCACTAACAGCCTATGTGCTTCTGGAAAAAGTACTGAATATCCTTGTTGTGTTTCCTCATCTATGAAATAGGAAAAACAAAACTAGAATACCTCTGAGACTTCTTCTAGCTCTAAAAGTTCTCTGATTCTACATGTATTTTTAAAAAATATACTGCTATAACCTATTTAGACATCAGCATTAATATTTTCCTGGGGCAAGAAAATTTTGGAAAGAATAATCTAATTGGAAAAGTTTATTTGACCACTTCTTCAGATGTCAGTGGAAGACTAGACTATAAAAATTCAGTAATGACAATGTTGTACACAATGGAACAAAGGAAAATTCCAAATCTCTTTGCAACAAAGGCCATCGGTGTTTATGTAATCTTAACAGGAAAAAAGCAGGAGAGACACAATTCCCTTAGGAATTTGACATCCTGGAATTTATATTTTTATCATAGCTTGTCCTTCAAGGAGCCAATGTTCAAACCTGTGTATAATTTAGAATTTTTGTTCATCCCACGCATTCAGTGCGCAGGATTGAATTACTCAATGGTTGCAAAATAGAAATGTAGAGTTAAAAAAAAAATTTACAGCATTCCTATAAATAATTATATCCAATACAGAAGATAATATTACAGACATACAACACTAAAGACATAATAGGTTATCCAGGCTTGCCCCTAATTATTTAGTTCTATTTAGTTTTTTTAAAAAAATATTTTATGGGGTGTCCAACCAAATTTTAACAAACCATGTTGGTTTCTATGACTTCCACTGGAAAATTAATAATAAAATAAATTTCAATAAACACATTTAAAATTATTTTATACTAGAGCATAGTTGATTTACAATGTTGTGTTAATTTCAGGTGTACAGCGAAGTGATTTAGTTATACGTATACATACATCTATTCTTTTTCAGATTCTTTTCCCATATAGGTTATTACCTATATGAGTAGAGTTCCCTGTGTTATACAGTAGGTCCTTGTTGGTTACCTATTTTATATAGAGTAGTGTGTATATGTTAATCCCAGACTCCTCATTTATCCCTCTGCATCCTTCCCCTTTGGTAACCATAAGTTTGTTTTCTATGTCTTTGGGTCTATTTCTGTTTTGTAAATAAGTTCATTTGTACCTTTATTTTCAGATTCCACATATAAGGGATATCATACATTATTTGTCTTTCTCTGTCTGACTTACTTCACTTAGTATGACAATCTCCAAGTCCATCCATGTTGCTGAAAATGGCATTATTTCATTCTTTTTAATGGCTGAGTAATATTTATTTGTATATATGTTCTACATCTTCTTTATCCATTCATCTGTCATTAGATATTTAGGTTGCTTCCATGTCTTGGCTATTGTAAACAGTGCTGCTGTGAACACTGGGGTGCATGTATCCTTTCAAACCATGTTTTTCTCCAGATACATGCCCAGGAGTGGGATTGCTGGATCATATGGTAGCTCTATTTTAAGTTTTCTAAGGAACGTCTGTACTGTTCTCCATAGTGGTTGTACCAGTTTACATTCCCATCAACAGTTTAGGAGGGTTCTCTTTTCTCCATACCCTCTCCATCATTTATTGTTTGTAGACTTTTTGATGATGGCCATTCTGACTGGTGTGAAGTGATATCTCATTGTAGTTTTGATTTGCATTTCACTAATAATTAGTGATGTTGAGTATATTTTCATGTGTCTCTTGGCCATCTGTATGTCTTCTTTGGAGAAATGTCTATTTAGGTCTTCTTATTTTTTCATAAGGTGGCTGTTTTTTCTGATATTGAGTTACATGAGCTGTTTGTAAATTTTGGAGATTAATTTCTTGTTGATCGCATCATTTGCAAATATTTTCCCCCATTCTGTGGGTTGTCTTTTTGTCTTGTTTATGGATTCCTTTGCTGTGCAAAAGCTTTTGAGTTTAATTAGGTCCCATTTGTATATTTTTGTTTTTATTTTCATTACTCTAGGAGGTGGATTCAAAAAGATATTGCTGCAATTTATGTCAAAGAGTGTTTGCCTATGTTTTCCTCTAAGAGTTTTATAGTATCTGGTCTTTCATTTAGGTCTTTAATCCATTTTAAGTTTATTTTTGTATATGGTTTTAAAGAATGTTCTAATTTCATTCTATTACATATAGCTGTCCAGTTTTCCCAGCACCACTTACTGAAGAGACTGTCTTTTCTTCATTGTATATTCTCACTTCCTTTGTCGTAGATTTATGGACCATAGGTGTGTGGGTTTATTTCTGGGCTTTCTATTCTGTTTTACTGATCTATAAGTCTCACTTTGTACCTGTACTATACTGCTTTCACTACTGTAGCTTTATAGTATAGTATATGAAGTCAGGGAGACTGATCCCTCCATCTGTGTTTTTCTTTCTCAAGATTGCTTTGGCTATACAGCATCTTTTGTGTTTCCATACAAATTTTAAGATTTTTTTGTTCTAGATCTGCAAAATATGCCATTGGTAATTTGATAGGGATTGCATTGTATCTGTATATTACCTTGGATAATATAGTCATTTTGACTATTAATTCTTCCAGTCCAAGAACATGGTATATCTTTCCATCTGTTTGTGTCATCTTCAATTTCTTTCAGCAATGTCTTATGGTTTTCAGAGTATGGGTCTTTTGCCTCCTTAGGTAGGTTTATTCCTAGGTATTTTCTTCTTTTTGATGTGATGGTATATGGGATTGTTTCTTTAATTTCTCTTTCTGATCTTTTGTTGTTAGTGTATAGAAATGTAACAGGTTTTTGTGTGTTAATTCTGTATCTTGCAAATTTATGAAATTCATTGCTGAGCTCTAGTAGTTTTCTGGTAACATCTTTAGGGTTTTCTACGTATAGTATCATGTCATCTGCGAACAGTGACAGTTATACTTCTTTTTCAATTTGGATTCCTGTTATTTCTTTTTCTTCTCTGATTGCTGTGGCTAGAATTTCTAAAACTCTGTTGAATAATAGTGGTGAGAATGGACATTTTTGTCTTGTTCCTGATCTTAGAGGAAATGCTTTCAATTTTTCACCATTGAGTATGATACTTGCTGTGGGTTTGTCATATATGGCCTTTACTATGTTCAGGTAGGATCCCTCTTTGCCCACTTTCTGGAGAGTTTTTTTTTTTTTTTCTGATAATAATTAAATTTATTAAATTCATTGTACATATAGGTTGATACCACCCCATACAAAAAAAAAAGTCTCTTGTTTTGTTAAGATTCAAAATAGTGTTTAAATTATATGAGCTTAAGATTTATTGAACCACTATCCAAATAAAAACAACAACAAAATATCATAAATTGGTGTTGAAATTTGTCAAAAGCTTTTTCTGCATCTATTGAGATGATTATATGGTTTTTATTCTTCAATTTGTTGATGTGGTGTATCACACTGATTCATCTGTGGATACTGAAAACTCCTTGCATCCCTGGGATAAACCCTACCTGATCATGGCATATGATCCTTTAATGTGTTGTTGGATTCTGTTTGCTAGTGTTTTGTTGAGGATTTTTGCATCAATGTTCATCAGTAATATTGACCTGTAATTTTCTTTTTTTTTTTGGTATCTTTATCTGGTTTTAGTATCAAGGTGATGGTGGTCTCATAGAAGGAGTTTGGGAGTGTTTCTGCCTCTGCAGTTCTTTGGAATAGTTTGAGAAGGATAGGTATTAAGTATTCTCTAATTGTTTGATAGGACTCTCCTGTGAAGCCATCTGATCCTGAACTTTTGTTTGTTGCAAGTTTTTAAATCACAGTTTCAATTTCAGTGCTTGTGATTGGTCTGCATATTTCCTATTTCTTCCTGGTTCAGTTTTGGGAGATTGTACCTTTCTAAGAATTTGTCTATTTCTCTAGGTTGTCCATTTGATTGGCAAATAGTTGCTTGTAGTAGTCTCTTATGATCCATTGTATTTCTCCAGTGTCCATTGTAACTTCTCGTTTTTCATCTCTAATTTTATTGATTTGAGCCCTGTCTCTTTTTTCTTGATGAGTGTGGCTAAAAGTTTATCAATTTTGTTTATCTTTTCAAAGAACCAGCTTTTAGTTTCCTTGCTCTTTTATATTGTTTTATTCATCTCTATTTCATTTATTTCTGCTCTGACCTTTATGATTTCTTTCCTTCTGCTAACTTTGGGTTTTGTTTGTTCTCCTTTCTCTAGCTGCCTTAGGTGTAAGGTTTGGTTGTTTATTTTCTTAATTCCTGAAGTAAGATTATATTGCTATCAACTTCACTTTTAGAACTGCTTTTGCTGTGTGCCATAGGTTTTGGATCATTGTGTTTTCATTTTCTTTTATCTCTAGGTATTTTTTGATTTCCTCTTTGATTTCTTCAGTGAACCATTGGTTGTTCAGTAGCATATTGTTTAGCCTCCACGTGTTTGTGTTTTTTAGTTTTTTTCTTGTAGTTGATTTCTAATCTTGTAGCTTGTGGTTGGAAAAGATGCCTGATATGATTTCAATTTTCTTAAATTTATCAAGGCTTGCTTTATAGCCCAGCATGTGATCTGTCCTGGAGAATGTTCCATGTGCACTTGAAAAGAATATGTTTTCTGCTGCTTTCAGATGGAATGCTCTATAAATATCAATTAAGTCCATATGATCTAATCTGTCATGTAAGGCCTGTGTTTCCTTATTGATTTTCTGTCTGTATAATCTGCCCATTGATATAAGTAGTGTGTTAAAGTCCCCCACTATTATTTTGTTACTGTCAGTTTCTCTTTTTACAGCTGTTAGCATTTGCCTTATATATTGAGGTGTTCCTATGCTGGGTGCATATATATTTAAAAATTGTTTTATGTTGTTCTTGGATTGATCCTTTGATCATTATGTCCTTCCTTGACTCTTGTAACATTCTTTATTTTATTCTTTATTTTAAAGTCTATTCTGTCTGATATGAGTGTTGCTACCCCAGCTTTCTTTTGATTTCCACTTGCATGGAATAACTTTTTCCATCCCCTCATTTTCAGTCTTTATATGTCCCTAGATCTGGAGTGGGTCTCTTGTAGACAGCATATTATATCGGTCTTCTTTTTGTATCTATTCAGCCAGTCTGTGTCTTTGGTTGGAACAATTAATCCATTTACATTTAAGGTAATTACTGACATATATGTTCTTGTTGACATTTAAAAATCTTTTTTATTTTATTTGTTTCTGTAGGTCTCTTTTCTTCCCTTCCTCTTTTGTTCTCTTCTTTTATGATTTGATGACTATCTTTAGTGTTCTGTTTGGATTCCTTTTTCTTTTTTGTGTGTATATCTATTGTAGATTTTTGGTTTGTGGTTCCCAAGTGGTTTTGATATAGAAATCTATATATACAAGATTATTTTAAGTTGCTGGTCTCTTAACTTCAAATGCATTTCCAATATCCTTCATTTGTACTCTCCTCTTTTCATCAGTGCTGGTTATGATATCGTATTTGTGTGTGGATGATTTCATACCTTCACTGTATGTTTGCTCTTACCAGTGAGCTTTCCCATTCGTAATTTTCTTGTTTCTAGTGGGAACCTTTTCTTTTCTGCCTAGAGAAGTTCCTTTAGCCTTTGTTGTAAAGCTGATTTGGTGGTGCTGAATTCTCTTAGCTTTTGCTTGTCTGTAAAACTTTTGATTTCTCCATCAAATCTGAATGAGAGCCTTGCTGGGTAGTATATTCTTGGTTGTAGGTTTTTCCCTTTCATCACTTTAAATATATTGTGCCACTCCCTTCTGACCTGCAGAGTTTCTACTGAAAAATCAGCTGATAACCATATAGGGATTCCCTTGTATGTTATTTATTGTTTTTCCCTTGTTGCCTTTAATATTTTCTCTTTGTCTTTAATGTTTGTCAGTTTGATTAATATGTGTCTTGGTGTGTTCCTCCTTGGGTTTATCTTGCATGGGACTCTTCTTTGCTTCCTGGACTTGAGTGAATGTTTCCTTTACCATTTTAGGGAAGTTTTCAGCTATTATCTCTTCAAATTTTTTCTCAGGTCCTTTCTCTCTCTCTTCTCCTTCTGGCACCCCTATAATGCAGATATGGGTGCATTTTATGTTATCCCAGAGGTCCTTTAAACTTTCCTCATTTCTTTTCATCCTTTTTTCTTTATTTTGTTCCATGGCAGTGATTTCCACCATTCTGTCTTTCAGCTCACTTGTCTGTTCTTCTGACTCATTGATTTTGTTATTGATTCCTTCTAGTGTATTTTTCATTTCAGTTATTGTATTGTTCATCTCTGTTTGTTTTTTATATATTCTATCTCTTTGTTTAACATTTCTTGTATCTTTTCGATCTGTGCCTCCATTCCTTTTTCTGAGATCTTGGGTCATTTTTACTATAATCAATCTGCATTCTTTTTCCAGATGATTGCTTATCTCCACTTCACTTAGTTGTTCTTCTGGAGTTTTAACTTTTTCTTTTGTCTAGAACATATTCCTCTGCCATATTATCTTGTCTAACTTTCTGTGCTTTCAATCCAACAGGCTGCAGGATTGTAGTTCCTCTTGCTCTGGTGTCTGCTCCCCTGGTGGTTGACACTGGTCTAATAGGGTTGTGCAGGCTTCCTGGTGGGAGGGACTGGTTCCTGCTCACTGGTGGGTAAACCTGTGTCTTTTCCCTGTAGTGGGCAGTGTCATGTCAAGGAGTGCATTTAGAGGTGGTTGTGGGTTCAGGACAACTTTAAGCAGCCTGTCTGTTGATGGGTGGGGCTGTATTCCTGCCCTGTTGGTTGTTTGGCCTGAGGCATCCCAGCACTGGAGCCTAAGGGCTGTTGGATGGGGTCAGGTCTTGGCATCAAAATGGCAGCCTCCAGCACAGTTCACGACAATGAGTACTCCCTAGTACCTCTGCCACCAGTGTCCTTTTCTGCTCAGTGAGCCACAGCCACCCTCCTCCACCACCTCCCTAGGAGACTCTCCAAGTCCAGAAGGTTGGTCTGAACCAGGCTCCTATGAAGTCACTGCTTTTTTCCCCTGGGTCTCAGTGTGCATAAGACCTTGTGTGTGCCCTCCAAGAGTGGTGTTTCTGTTTCCCCCAGTCCTATGGAATTCTTGTGATCAAGCCCCATTGGCATTCAAAGACAATTGCTCTGGGGACTCCTCTTCCCGATTCCAGACTCCTGGGGAGCCTGACATGGGGCTTAGAACTCTCACTCCTGTGGGATAACCTCTGCGGTATAATTATTTTCCAGTTTGTGGATTGCCTACCCGGCCCGTATGAGATTTAATTGTATTGTTAATGCGCCCCTCCTACTGTCTCACTGTGGCTTCCTTGTCTTTCGAAGTAGAATAACTTTTTTGGTAGGTTCCAGTCTTTTTCGCTAATGGTTTTTCATCAGTTTGTTGTGATTTTGGTGTTTTTGTGAGAGGAGGTGCACTCAGGTCCTTCTACTCCATCATCTTGTCCTCAGACCCCAGCCTCAATTAATGTGTGTTGACCACTTAATTTCCTTGCATCCAAATTCCATGTAATTACCTACAGTCTTTCACCATTTCATCAGGAAGAACAATTATCACCATAATCTAAAAACACTTACTACCTCCTCACAATGCCATCTCTCATGTGGGATAAAAAGCTAGTTAAATGGATACAGTTCCTGTGTTCTAAAAACACCCTCAACCTCCTTGGTCTGGCTGCACTGTGTGTTTGAGTCTCTATCACATTGTCTTTTATCAGCAACTTGACCAAATCTTCTTTCCTTTATTTTTGAAAAGTAAATGCTTGTTTCTCCTCAATTTCTTTCTCCTGGTAAATGTCTTAATGCATAGTTGGTCCGTTTTCTTCTTGTAATAGCTTTATTCTAGTAGATTATGCACATGGTGCCTGATGCTCTCCTCATTACATAGTGGTAGCTGCTCAATGTAACCAGAACAGTTCACTCCAAGGTGGAGGGGGAAATTGTTTCTCCTCCTTAGTAAACCACTCTGTTCTGGAAAGAGCAACGACTTTTATTTATTTGTAGATCCAGGGACTGTTTGCTCTCAGATCTCTCCCTAAACTTTCCAGTGTTTCCCTCAGTATCACAGGAGGACTGACTCCCAGCAATGGCAGGAGACTGAGGGATGAGACCAGGAGTCAGGGAGAAGCTGGGATATTTCTCCTTTTCTACTTTGAACAATATCTGTGGCAGCAGCTATATCTCCAGGGATGACTATGGCTTCTCTGTAGCCTCTGTTCCTGCTATACTCCCAGCTAATGCCAGGTACCCTGGCCTCAGGCTCTCTTAATATTTGTCCTCGCTTATGGGTGGAAGCAGCTTCCTGATGTTACTAATCTCTGGTTCACTTCACCATCCCCTTAGCTTTTCCATCACTGTGAAACTAATATCCTGCATTGAATTTGCTACTTTGAGTATTCAGAGTGATTTCCATTTACCTGGTTGAAATGTGGCAGACACACTTTTGCCTATAAGGAATGGTCCTAGGAAAAAAATCTTCAAGAAATTATGTGGCATAGAGTTGCTCATATGTTAGAGCATGAATGTAGGAATGACCCCCTTGCAGGCAAAAAGGAGAATTTTAGTAATCCATGGTATGCAGTGTCAACAAATCCATTTGAAGTATCAGGGCTCTAAGAACTAAGTAATCTGCTGAACTCGTCCGCTGTGGCAGCAATAATTGTTATAAATATTGTAAGGGATAGAAGAGTATAGGAAATGGCATCGAAAGCCTGTAAAAAAAAAAAGGTTAACTCAAAGTTTTGAACTTTTAGCTTAAAACTGGTAGAAAACCAGAGAACTTCAAAACAGCATTTAATGGATTTTTTAATTCAGTTGTAGACACAGCTGAAGATCAGAATCAAAGTCTTATGGTACAGTCTGGAGAATTTTAAAGCAAGTTGGACAGACAACTTTACCAATTTTCTTAATGAGGAAGGAATGATTCCCTTAGACGTGGGCAGAAATATTTGAGTGTACTCAGAGGAAGCTGGAAAACCTGGGCCCCCATAATTAAATAAATCCCATAATTGAGTCCCAAAATTCATTTGCCAGTTCAAACAACTCCCTTCCTCTTTTGGAGGAAACTAACCGTCTTTCATAAAATACCCACATCATACTTCAAAAATGAGAGTCAGGTTCCAATAAGACCCAGGGGAGAATCACTAATTATCTTGGGAGAAGACAGCTTACACATCACAGAGATTGAAAGAACTTGCTCATATTTACCATTTGGAAGCTGAGAAGCATATACATGAATGGATCCTGAGCATGTTAGACTAAGGAGGTGGAATAGAAAGTTAGATAGGCTATATCTATTGGATACAGGATTTAATGGAGTAACTCAGTTGGCCTTCTTGAGGAGGGCCTTGTAACCATTATGTGTACAGACTGTAAATCATCCTCTAAACATCCCCTGATATGGTATATAGTCATTTTGCCAGTGACTCTGCACTGGAGAAAGGGAAAAATCCCAGACACTGACTCTGAGTTGACCTTAATCACTGTGGACCTGAGATACGACTATGGTTCACTGAAGCTTATGGAAGGTGGCTGGTAAATAGACTTTGGCCAAACCTCTATCTCAAAGTGGGCCTATTGAATCCATCCTTTGGTTATATTACCAGTTCCTGACTACATAGCTGGGTAAAGTAGATGAAGAAAATAACATAATTGGTCCAGTCCAAAATGCCAAATTAGGAAGATCTTGAACTAACCTCTCCTACAGACACACTGAACCTATACCTACATATAGAGCAATTCATCCTGAAGAAGAACTGAGGGTTGGTTGAACAGCTTTTGCACATTAAATGATAGAGGGACCACATAAAGAGTGGCAGATGAGTCACAGACACAGTATCTATGGAAATCCCACCCCTGATGTGGCAACGTGCAGTAGGAAGGGCTATCACTGAGGGACACATGTGCAGACTTGCCCGACCTGGGGCACAGCAAATAAAATAAAATAAAATAAATAAACAAAAAAACAAAAAACAGTGGTTTAAAGGGCACCTAGTCTATGCATCAAAGATATTCATTTACTAACCTTAGAGCATCTGCTAAATGGGTGGGGAAATGATGAGACTATCTCTGAGGTAGGAGGTACCCAAAAGCACCACGACTTTTGACATTCCCCTTCCACCTTGATAGCTCAGGTGGGAATACAATCCAGGTGTTCTAACTGACCAGCTAAGGCAGTGCCAGTGTGCCCCCAGAATCCTGAACCTCACAAGACTACAACCATCCCCCCAAGTGAGCACCAGTTTGGAATATCCTGGGCTCCCTGCCCATGCCCACTCCAACTCCAGCTCTCCTACTGGGGCAGCCCCATCACAGTGTGCCCCAGGACTCCATGGTCCACATGTGCCTGCTTCAGCTCTAGTTGGCCTGCCAAAACTGCCTGGTACACACAGTCTGCACAAGGGACACTCTGACACAAGCTATGCCTTCAAGATTGAGAGAGATATCTGTTTTGTCCACATGAAAACAAACACAGAAAGTCAAACAAAATGATGAGACAGAGGAGTATATTCCAAATGAAAGAACAAAATAAAACCCCAGGAAAAATACCTAATGTGATGGAGATAAAAAAATAATTTACCAGATATAGAGTTCATAATGGTTAAAATAGATGCTCACTGAATTTAGGAGAGGAATGAGGAAACACAGTGAGAACTTCAACAGAGAGAAAACATAAGAAAGAACTAGTCAGAATATAAACATTGAAAGAAAAAATACAGTAGAGGGACTCAATAGCAGATTAGATGGTACAGAAGAATGGATCAGTGATCTGGCAGACAGAATAGTAGAAATTACCCAATCAAAATAGAAAACAATTTTTTTTAAAAAATAAGGATTCTTTAAAGGACCTATGGGACAAATTTGCATTATATGGATCCCAGAAGGACAAGAGAGAGAAAGAAAGGGGTAGAAAAATTATTTGAAGAAATAATGGCTGAAAAACTTCCTAACCTGGAGAAGAAATCAAATATCCATGTCTAGGGAGCACAGAGACCCCCCAAACAAAATGAACCCAAAGAGATCCACACCAAGACAAATTATAATTAAAATGTCAAAATTAAACATAAAGAGAGAATTTAAAGACAGCTAGAGAAAAACAATTAGTCACATGCAAGGGAATCCACATAAGCCTATCAGCTGATATTTCAGCAAAGTATTTGCAGGCCAGAGGGAGTGGCATGATATAATTAAAGTCCTAAATGAAAAAAAAAATAACCAGTAATACTGTACCTAGCAAGGTTATTATTCAGAATTGAAGGAAAATAGTTTCCCAGACAGGCAAAAACTAAAGGAGTTCATCACACTGAACTGGCTTTACAAGAAATGTTAAAAGGTCTACATGAAGTAGAAAAGAAAAGGAATTTAAAGTATATAAATTCACTGAAAGTCAAACTTTAAAAACAAATGTATAAACAAACAAAATGTTAAAACACTCTTTTCAATCTGAATCACCTCATCAGGTTGTCTTAGTACAAATTATGTAGATAATTCAATATATTTTACTTAATATAATGGTGGTTTGGAGTCTCTGGTTATGTGGGAATGTCACTGATTATTCTTATTGAAGGCTAAGCATGGTGCATCATCATTTTAAACAGAACAGGAAAGTGAGGCTGAGATTACAATCATCAAATCTCAGAGGCTTCATGCAAGAAACTTCTATTTCACACTCACTGTAGAGGTTGACAAGGGACCTCTACTCCACCTAGCTGCTCTAGAACCCAGAATAAGGAAGGCTTTCTTTACATCTTGAAGCTGCAACGTCTGGAACACTTAGTCTTTTCAGCTTTTACTTTTTTTTAAAATGGATTCATTTTGGAAATTAAGCATGTTCCTTCTTCTGTTTATATCTAATTGGCTCAAACTCTTCACATGGTCCTATCAAGCTGCGAGAACACAGAGAAATGTGGGTAAGAAATGTTTGGTGAACATTTTCTCTACTGCAGCTATGAACAGTAACAAATACTTACTGATTACTTTTACTTATGTTAATCACTGAGCAAAAAGCTGAACACATATTAAGATATTAATTCTCATTTGACCCTAGGAAGCCTGTAAGCCAACCATGGAAATATTTCTTCAATAATAGTCATCCAGTTGAAATGATACAACTTCTCAAAAGGATTCCACAAATCAAGTATCCTTTCACATTTGGAAGAAAGAAAATATACGGTAAAAATTAACGAAAATACTGTAGAGTATTTTTCCTATGGATAGGAACATAGTTACTTATTATTATATGTAATTTTTAAAATAAATTACAATTTTAAAATGATGAACCTGTGATTCAGAGAGCTTATATGCCTTACTAAACACATACAGCCAATAAATACTGAGACAAGGCACAATTCATCTCTGAGTCTAGAGCCCAGACTACCTGCCTTTATGGTAGAACTTAGCAGTTTTTCCTCTGCAAAAGAATATTCCAACCACCACAATCCAAGGCAATAATCATATGGTCACAGTGATAGTTCTCTGTTGATCTCCATGTCACTTTTGTGCTTTCTGTCAAAGCATTGAGATGTATCTTCCTTTGAGCAGTCAATTTTTATGATACTTTATTAGATGGGTAAGTTGATGGTGTACTATTAGTCATGGTTCACCAGAGAAACAGAAGCAATAAGATATGTATGTGTGTGTATTTTAATTCATTCATTCATTCATTCATTCATTGTGCAAGTCCAAAATCAGCAGAGTAGCCTAGCAGGTAGGAGACCCCAGGGAAGAGCTAATGTTGTGGACGGCAGGCAGACTTTTCTCTTCTTTGGGGGACGTCATTCTTTTTTCTTGTAATACCTATTTTTATTTTAGAAAGGAGAGGAAAATTAGGCTGTGATTACAATCATCCAACCTCAGTTGCTTAATGCAAGAAACATTTATTTCAACTGATTGCATGAGACCTACCCATATTAGGCTAATCTGCTTTACTCACGGTCTACTGATTTGAATGTTAAACTTACCTAAAAACTACCTTCACAGCAATGTCTAGACTAGTGTTTGACCAAATATCTGAGTATCATGGCCTATTCAAATTGACACATAAAATCATCATCACAGATCAGAAAGCTACTGATAAAATACTTAGAAAATTATTTAAAGGAAATAATATTTTAAATTATTTTTTCTCACATATTAATGTAATCTGTACTTGTAACATAAGGTTTTTAGAATAAATACATAAAACTCAGATGTCTTTCCAGACTCATTTTACATTTAAATATGTTTTTAAAATATGCATAATTAAACCCAAGTCTACAGAATTTTTATTGACAATATTGTCTTAACCCCTCCTCTTCCCAGAGAGAAGCTGTTCTCCAAGTGAAAACACTCAGTGCAACTCAGCAAGTATTCACAGAGCACCTGTTGAAAGCCAAGGAAAAGCCTATTTTCTTCTGTATCTTCTGTGCCATTCATTTTCCCTCATATACAGCCTTAGAGTCCTACAGTTTCACGTGCCTAGACCTTGATTTCCCAAAATGATTTCCCCAAAGAATGACATGCTTCTTGATATAAGGAACCATGTCTTTTCTTTATAGGCTCTACAACACTGTTCACAAAGCCAGTACCCTAAAATATGGCTTTAATATGTTAAAAATGAAATTCCTTCTATTTCAGAGATTTTTATTTGAAGATTAATGAAATAATTGCAAAAAATTGACTTATTTTTATTTTTTTTATCGAATAGTTGATTTACAATGTTGTGCCACTCTGCTGTACAGCAAAGTGACTCAGTTACACACATATGTACATTATCTTTTAATACTCTTTTCCATTATGGTTTGTCATAGGATATTGAAAGTAGTTCTCTGTGCTATACATCAGGAACTTGTTGTTTATCCATTTTAATGTAATAGTTTGCATCTACCAACCCTAAACTCCCAGTCCATCCCTCTCCCTCCCCGGCTCCCCCTTGGCAACCACAAGTCTGTTCTCTATGTCTATGAGTCAGTTTCTGTTTTGTAGATAAGTTCATTTGTGCCATATTTTAGATTCCACATATAAGTGATATCATATGGTATTTGTCTTACTCTTTCTGACTTATTTCACTTGGTATGATAATCTCTAGTCGCATCCGTGTTGCTGCAAATGGCATTATTTCATTCTTTTGTATGGCCGAGTAGTATTCCATTGTATATATGTATCACATCTCCTTTATCTGTTCATCTGAAAAATTGACTTATTTTAAAAGAATGACTTATGTGTGACTTATGTGTCAAAGGGACATCTCAGGAGAAATTTGGTGGAAGGAGTACAGAACTGGGCAACAGGAGAGGTGGCATCTCCTTCTGGCTCAGTGGTAAGCAAAATGAGTGGCTTAGGGCATGTCAACTCTCCCTGCACCTGAGTTCTCCACTTAGCAAAGGAGAGGCTTGGACCAGAGAACTTTAAGGTCATAGAGATTCTAAGAGTCTATAATTCTTTGAAATATTCTAGGACTTTATTTACATTTTTATTTCTCCTAAATTATCTCGGTGATGTTATTCACACCAAGATAATCTCCTTAAAAATTTTTTTTAAAAAATTTAAAATAATAACTTTAAATAGTTTTGCAATTTTTAGAAAAAAATCTTGTAGAAAGAAGAATTCTATAATTAATAAAGGAAATCCAGATGGCATATAATAAACAGAAACATTCTGGTGTTGTATCATCCTGTTGTAGTTGAAAGATATTTTGAAAAATAAAAGCAATTCTAATAGTTTTGAAAGGACTGACTTCCTTCAGCATTCTGGCTGACATTTCTGATTATTTTCTATGTTGTTATGATTGACAGTTTGACTAAATCTACACGAAATATTAACAATCCATCCCCAAATAGTGTCAAAACCTCCACGCTCAGAATGAGTGTCAAACTCCCAACATAATCTACAATTAGAAGACTCCTGCAAATCACAATCCTGTCTTTTTTTTTTTTTGATGTGAAATCTACAAGCATGGTAATTACTTCTTGGTAGGATACTTTTTTCTTTTTTTCTTTTTCTTTTTTTTCCTGAGGGGTCAAATTTAAACCATCTGCAGACAGATGGAAGGGAAAGTGGAATTAGGGCTGTTACCAAAATCTTCTGCAGCTGTCAGGATATGTCTGCGGCAATCCCAATGGTCCTAATAGGCAATGCTACATCCTGGGAGAAAGAAGCAGGACCTCAGGGGAGAGGGACGTTCTTCTCCTGGCTGACTGTTTTGGCAAATATGAGTAAGTGATGATTGGACTCATCTTTGCAGAATACTGTTTCTATGGGCCTGGCCTGTAGATTTTACTCAAAGCCTTTGGTGTACTTTCTGGTCATCCAGCCACAGTGTGATTTCCAGTCATCCAAGAGAGAACCAACTCAGGCCCCAGGCACTTATTTCTCACACCTCCCACACCCACATTCTTCCTGTTATGATCCTCATCTGATCTCTCCTGTTTGTTTTAATCTTTGAAGATAAAAAGAAAAAGAATGAGTATACCACAGAGCTTGGCTATTTCATGAGATAGAACAAAGCTAGCCTGTGCAGCAGGAGCAGGGGTCTTCTGGAGACACTGACACCCATTTCACATAGGGTACACCAGCCAGGCTCTTCTCAGTTTCTGGATTCTTCAGGTGACAATCATTCTAGCTTGTTGTATGTTTGTTTTTTCACTTTCTATTTATTTGTTTCATGTAAGCATGCTTCGTGTCTCATACAGCTTGCCAAAGTCAAATGGATTCTCGGAACATTAGGTCCCCATTAAAAAGGAAGGGGAAAGAAGAAAAACATACAAAAGGAATACTAGTTTACAGCAAGAATATTTGCCTAATAGCCATCATCCGTACCGTGTTGTTTACGTTTGGGTTCTTTTCCTCTTCTCTTATGAACTCTGTAGTTTTTACTAGATGGAAAAGTGATTCCATATTAAAATTTCTCACAGTGACCAAATCATCCTACTCTTATTTCTCAGCCATGACCCATGCCTTCCAGATTCCACAATGTGTGCTCACTATGTATATACTTTTGAGGATCCTCTGATACACTCACTTTTCTTGTCTCAATCTTACTCATTTTTTAAGACTCTTCAAAGCCATTCTTTATTCTGCATGTAGCATTTATTACCTGCTGAATTATAAGCCACACAGTAAATTTTACCTGGGTCCGTAATCTTTTGGCACTTGTACAGTTTCCCCATATAGACTCTTAACCTCTCCGTGACCAAGATCCTGTGATACACTTTTCAGTGTTAACAGTATCTTTGAAGCACCTTACTCAGTAAGAGCTTACGAAAGGATGATGATGATGATGATGATAATAAATTGAGGTCTCATTTAGAATGGTACATTTGGGATGGAAAAATAGTTAAAAAAAAACCTTGTGGAGATAATTGCATCATGTAGTACTTTCAAGATGTCAGGGTAAAAATATGTTCAAAGATAGAGTCTTGTGGGCTTAAGTTTCACCATTTATCATGACTCAATAGTATTCAAGTTTGCCTTTTATTCAAGGGCAGAACCCTTTTCCAGAAAGAGGGTGGAATGCAATGCTATTCCCAGAGCGAGAATGAGAGAGTAGTTTAACCCTTACAACTTTGAAACTTAAGACAAGGGTCATTACTGGAAATGTAGTCAGAAAGAAGATTGGAACCCAAAGATGAAAGAAAGAGGTTGGAGGAAGAACACATGTGGTTGGCCTCAAATATACTGATAGTCCAGATCAACTTCTGTACTAAAGAAGCTATAGCAGAGGGGCTAAGTATGGTCGGACTTTCTCCATGGGGTCATTTGAGTTGAGAATGAGTTTGCAATGTTGTTGGATGTCCAAGACTATCGTGGAAGTACTTCAAGTGTCAGTCAGCCTCATGACTACTAAAATTTTGAAAAAGTAGTTATTAATGTGAGAGTTGTTCATGTCAATATATTGATACACTGATGTGTTAGCCTTTCATTTATTCCTGGAAGGAAGGGAAACAGGGAATGGCAGATAATCAAATTTGCATTCTTTTAGTGCCTATTTGTCTTGGCACTCTTTTGAGGGCTTTGTGTATATTGACTCTCTTAATTCTTACGGTAACCTTAAGAGGGGTGTGCTGTTATTTCCCTGGTTGTTCAGAAGGAAAAACAGAGGCATAGAGAGTTTAAGCAACGGGTTCAAGCTCATGCATGGCTGGTGAGTGGAAGAAATGGGATTCAAACCCAGAGAGTCTGGATCCAAGGGGAAGGTCCATAACCACCGTACTAAACTACCTCACATGTCATTGGATATTTCAAGTAGCTTTGTGCCGAGAATTGGACAAGGATGGGACAGATTCTAAGTTTACAGTTGGCAATCCGAATAGAACATTTGGAATTTGAGAGCAGTTGATGAAGGCAGGCAACTAGTACATTGGTTATTCAATGGTTTCTTTCTGGTCCTGAATGAGGGTACTTCTGCATGAATACATTTTAATACATCCTTAGAGTCCTTGTTTGGTAATATGTCAGGTCCTTGGCTATCAGCAAGCTGGGTGCTGGCGGTTGTGCTTGCCCAAGAACAATCCAGGCAGCCATAGTTTTCTCCACATCCCTGGCTTTAGCACAATTGTGATTCTGATGCTGATAGGAGGTCCTGTCCTGTAGTGGTTCCTTCCTCAAGTCGGAGTTGCTGTGTGTTGTCAGTAAAGATGCCCTGGAGTTTGTCTGCAGTTAGCGCCACTTGGTTGAGTTGCAGAGTAGAATAGAGCACTGAGTGAAGGTTGAGTCACACCCCCAGTCTAACAAATTTCGTACCCACAGTGTTTGTAGAAACACCACATTTCTTATGCCTGTTGGATGGTGAAAATACCCACAATATTCATGCATCTTGGTATTTTGTTGAATGTTTAATACAGAACCTGAACTATTACATAACTCAAGCCAATTTATTTGGATTAAAATTCATCTCCTTACATATTTTTCAACACTTGAAAATATTAAAAACCTAAATATTGACCTCTGCAACTCCCATTACTCTCATGTTCTAAATTTATTTTCTCATTCGGCGGTTAGATTAAGAGAATCTCTATTGCTTAATGTATGGTCAGGCCACTCATTAAGTGAAGGTTGTTCTCTTGCTCTCTGCACATCCCCTGCCCAACCACTGCCTGCCTCACCTTTATCCTACTCACATGACTGAGCTTCCTACATCCTTGCCCCAGGCCCTAGCTAGTGATTGTTCTTATCAGAAGCAGTGAGGGGCGTGCCCCTCTGATGGTTTTCTGCTGGTTTCCTAGTAACTAATGAGCCCACCTGCCGTGCACCCTACATGGTAGGGTGTAGCTCCAGGACCTTGCTTCCAATGTGTAAGCTCCCCCATCCATTAAAGGAATGATGTCTCTGTTGCTGACTCCAAGCTCTTTCTTCAGTCTTGAAGCTGGGCAAGCACAGGCCTTGCAGGCTGGCGGGGTGAAGCCCAACACTTAATGTGTTGCCTTGTGTTTGTTTCTCATTCTACCATTCTTGTATAGGAGGTCAATTTAACTTTCGTCTGAAGTGTAATTATTTTCTTTCAAATATTTCAGATTTTGGTCCATTGACTACTAGGATGTCTCTCTCACAGCTTTTTAAATTTTTTTAAAAAACATTTTATTGACTGTTGCTGACATTCATCTGCCTTTCCAGTTGCCACTATTTCTCTTCCTAGAGATGCTTTTCTTTAGGCTTCCTTATCATTTCCTGCATCAATCACAGAAGATCTTTGACTATTTGTAAAGCAATATTAAACTAACATAAAGGCTTATAGAGCTTCCAGTTCAAGTTGTAACAGAGAGCACGTATATTTATTTCACTTTCTTTCTGAAACTTCAGTGAAATTACAACACAAATGACAAAAACAGAGCTGAGTAAAGTGAAGCTATCATCAGAACAAATATTTAGTTAATTTCTGAATAATAAAATTCAGATGGACTTATTTGAAAGATAAATCAGATGAAGGGCACCTAAGTTTAAAGCCAATAAAGAAAAAATTATAAAATAAAAGTAAACTTCTATGTATAAAAAGAAAAACAATCACCAATATAAAATGTTAAAAATAGACTTGAAGAAAAAATCTAAGAAATTACCAGAATATACACAAAAAGAGAAAGAGATGAAAAAGTAAGAAATCAGTATTAGAGATATAGATAGTCATTCTGGGAAGGACATCATCTGTGAAATAGGAATTCCAGAAATGCCAAATGAAGAAAATGGAGGGTGTGGTAGATAAAACAGTGGTTCCGAAAGATGTCTATGTCTTAATTCCCAGAACTGTGAATATGTTACATTACATAGCTAAAGAGAATTTGCAAATGGGATTAAATTAAGGATCTTAAACTGGGAATAGTATCCTGAATTATTCAGGGAGGCCCAATGTAGTCACAGGGGTCTTTATAAGAGGAAGGTAGGAAGGTCAGAGTCAGAGAAAATGATGACAGTGGAAGTCTGAATGATTTAAGGAGGGAGCCATGAACCAAGGAAGGCATGTAGCCTCTAGAAGCTAGAAAAGGAAAGGAAATGGATTCTATTTTAGAGCATCCAGGACAAATGCAGCTCTAATGACACCTTGATTTTAGGACTTCTGATCTCCAGAACTACAGATAAAAACTTTGTGTTGTTTTAAGTCACTAAGTTTGTGCTAATTTGTTACAGAAGCAGTGGGAAACTAAGAGAGAGAGAATGAAATAATCAAAGGGAAAATAAAGTGGAATTTCCTGAGGGCATAAAAAAGAACAGTGCATTCAAGATTGAATGAAGGCTTCCCTGGTGGCGCAGTGGTTGAGAGTCCACCTGCTGATGCAGGGGACACAGGTTCGTGCCCCGGTCCGGGAAGATCCCACATGCCATGGAGCAGCTAGGCCCATGAGCCATGGCCGCTGAGCCTGTGCGTCCGGAGCCTGTACTCCGCAATGGGAGAGGCCACAACAGTGAGAGGCCCACGTACCGCAAAAAAAAAAAAACAAAAAAAAAAAAACGATTGAATGAACCCCCCTAGTTCAAAACAACATTCAATGGAAAAAAACAAAAAACACCACAACTAGACATATCACAAAATTTAGAACAAGAGATTTTAAAAGTTGTTGGCAGGAGGACTTAAAACGAAAGTTAAAGCAATACTAAACTAAACAGCCATAAACAAAGGATCGGTTTTAAGATGGGCATCATAAATATTTTTCACAAGAATCATTTGATAGAAGATGATGGAACATTCCTTCAAATAGATGTCTAGAATAAATGGTTTTAAAAATTGGTATCTATCCACAAGAAGACTATTAGTCAAGGTGAGAAACAAAGGCATTTTGGAAATGAAAAAACTCAGTTTACTACGTGTAAATTCTTCCTTAAAGAACTATATAAAAATGTACTCTGGCAAAATAAAGCCTGAATCTGGGAAAAAGGAAAGTAAGGAATTAAGAACCCGCATACCAGATTCAGGAAACTAAAGAATAGAAATTTCTGGATAACAGGTAAGTAGCAATGTTGAAACCAAGCAAAAAAAAATTAAAATAGGAAGTCAATGAGTTTTGAGAATAACTTGTGTGAGAAGAAAATGAATATACTGGGGCCAATGATGTAATGAGAAAGCTGGGTGGTCTTGGAGACAAGGTAAATGCAAATTAAAACATAAAATCTTATAAAAAGTACACTACACCCTCACAATTATATCAGTTTTCAGTATTTCTTTGTTACTTGAACTTTTATCCTCCTATATATTTGAAGAATTCATTAAAAATGTTATGGGTTTTGTCACATCAGGAAGCATAGATTAGTTGAAAAATCTTCTGCAAGGCAGAGGTAGCTTTGAACCCAGGCTCTGATTTCTAGTGAATATTGATTATGCTACTGTCCTTACTGAGTTTTGTTTTTATCATCTCAAAGCTGGACAGTAAATTTCAATTCATACATAGGTTAAAGAATTACTTTAAGGTACCATGTAAAAGCCTCTATCATAATGTAGGCATTTATCAATATTATATGTTTTTTGCCTTCCTATTCTACCCCTGGAAGTGTAAATTTGAACTCTTTTACTATTTACCAGCCTCCATAAAATCTTGGATTCTCACAATTTATAAGGACGTCCTCACTGTAATTTAGGGTTAAGGTTCTCTTTAGAGTCTCTTTAGAAGCAGCTCCTTTTCTAGGTGTCTACCTATAGCCAAAGTCGAAATTTCAAAAGCAAGCACTGATGAGATTTTTCACATTTTCAAGTAAGAGTATTTCTTTTCCTTATGGTAGTTAAATAAATGTTTGTTTAGGGAACAGGGAGGAAAATCTTAAACTGTTTCACAAACTTGTTCTTTTTTACACCTACTTCCTCTACTTATTGCCCAGGGAGTTTGAAAGAACATCCTGGGATGCCTGACAGTATAGTTGCAAAATCTGTAGCATTTGAAATGGTCCAACCATTTTTATAGACATCCGGCTTTCAGTTGACACTTTAAAGGTTTCAACATTATTTGCAATTCCTAGAAATATTTTTAAGAACACAATGAAGGAAACTGAATTACCAGTAACCAATAATTCTTCAGTCTAACCTTGTTTAGCTGTTTGTAGTCCCCCATTATCTGACCCCCTAAGAAATATACACATTCTTTTGGCATTTCCTCCACCTTAAAGGCCCAATATAGATTTTTGCAACATACTTCTTCCGTAGAAGGTATATTTAAAGTGGTTTGAGTCATAACCATATCAGATTTTTTTGATCACATTTCTATCAGATGTTATTAGTATATGTATTTCAAATAGACATTTCTCTCCAAACAAATCCTGAGATCCCTTATTCTCTACCCTCAGCCCTTCAGTTTGGTGCTGAGTCTGTGAAAGCTTATGAATGGCCAAGGAGGACAGCACTGACTCTACTGTAAGTCTCTGGGGCTACTGCCCCAGGGTTTCTTTCTCTTTATGCTCATGGATGGCCAGAGATCTCTTGCAGCAAGGGGAGGGATTCCAATTCCCAGCAAGAAGGCTCTCTTGCTATAACACATTCAAATTACCTTCTCATTTTGGAGAGCCTGAAGAATGCTTTGCTGTTCTGATGTTCTTTGTTCTATCATCCACCAGCATGCATGCACAAATACAGTGATGCCTCTTTCTCTGAGGCCTGCTAACACACTGCAGAAGAACATGGGTGGACTTCTGGTTTCCAGTTCTGTGTGGAAGAGGATTGGAAGTCACCATTCAGTTCTAACAACAAGTACAAAACTGGACAGGATGAAAAACTCAACAACTCATCCTGAGAGAGGAATGCCCACAGGGCAAACTGCTGCCCCCAAGACTGGAGGGACAGTCAGGCAAATACAGGGAGTCTTGGCTTATAGGAGCAGAGACTCACCAGCAGAAACTGCTGCAGGAACCAGTGCTGAGGTAGAGAAACCTAAACTGTACTCGATACATTTCTGGAGGCTTTGCGTGGACAAATCTGAGAGTTAAAAATTCTAGAGGGACTCAGTCATAGGGGTCCCCCCACATTATTGTGAGATTTACTTCCAGGAGCTTGACCAGATTCTCACAGTAAATGTGTGAGAAAAATCCCCTCAGGCTTCCCACAGGGGGAGGTGGAAAAGGAACTATTATGAAATACCCAAGAGTACAGGTTTCCCTCACTTTTTCAAAGTAAGGGAGTTCATGAAATCTTTCATAAACTGAAATGGTGTAAAGTGAAGAAGCAATTACCTTAGGATACATTTTGCCAGTGGAGGCAAAAAATAAATCGAGCTAAAGCACAGATGCTCACAGGCACAGTTCAAAGCCTTGGTGGCTTGATGCTGAGTGTAGTTCCTGGGGAAAGGGCTTGGTGGGGCCACCCTTATTGCTCTGGGTGCATGCTGCCTCTATAATGGCTCGCTGCAGAACAAACATGCGATGCTAATTTTGTTTTTTGCCTTTTTTCATAAATGCCAAGATACTCTTCAGATTTCTTTTGGTTAGTGAAAACAGGTACTAAGGTAGGTCTTTCATAAAAGTGAAGTGGTGTAAAGCAGACTTCCAAAAAGCAGGGGATACCTATACTCTGTTATTTTAATTTTAATTTTATATTGGATCATAGTGGATTAATAATGTGTTAGTTTCAGGTGTACAGCCAAGTGATTCTGTTATACATATACATGTATCTATTCTTTTTCAAATTCTTTCCCCATTTAGTTATTATAGAATGTTGAACAGCGTTCCCTGTGCTATACAGTAGGTCCCTGTTTGTTGTCTATTTTAAATATATCAGTGTGTACATGTCAATCCCAAACTTACTCTGTTTCTTTTAACAAGGCTTGTCATCAGGAGAAACTAGTTAACCAGACCCTAGACTTCTGGGGTTTTATCAGAGGTTAAATGACATGAGGAAAGGAAGTACCCAACTCTAGCCTACTCTAGCCTTCCATGTGGCAGAAGGGAAATACAATTGACCCTTGAACAGCATGGGTCTGAACTGCCTGGGTTCACTTATAGATGAAGTTTTTTGAATAAATACTACATGATCCCTGGCTGGTTGAATCTGCAGATTAAGAGCCATGGATACTAAGGGCTGACTATTGGACTTGAGCGTCCTGGAATTTTGGTATCTGTGTCAGGTCCTGGAACCAATCCCCACAGATACCAAGGTATGACTTAACTTGAGTTAACTCAAGCCCACTTTAGCATCTTTTCTCAACTAAGTGGGGAGAAAAAACCTGTGAAGTGCAGTCCAGAGGCATAGGGTCACTGAAAGACTGAGATCTAATCATAGGACTATAAAAAGTTTCCCTCCCTCTTTACTTCACCACCACATCAATAAAGGCTTATTTACAACAGCTCCTTTTACTCAGTATTGCCATTGTTCAGCTCTCAAGAAAAATTTCTAGGCACACTAAAGGAAAAGACACAATTTGAAGCAACAGAACAAGTATCAGAACCAGGCATGGCAGGGATGTTGGAATTATCAGACTAGGAATTAAAAAATCTGTGATTGATATGCCAAGGGCTCTAATGGATAAAGTAGACAGCCTGCAAGAACATACAAGCAATGTAAGCAGAGATGGAAATCCTAAGAAAGAATAAAAAAGAAATGCTTTTTTTAGTGATAAAAAATGCTGTAATATGAACGAACCTGAAGGATTCATCAATAGAATCCTCAAAAACTAAAAAGGAAAGAGAACAAAGACCAAGAAAAACAGAAAAGAATATCCAAGGACTGTAAGAAAACAAAAGGGTGTGACATACACATATAGTAAACCCCAGAAGGTGGAAAAGAGGGAAAGGAACAGAAGAAATATCTGAAACAATAATGACTGAGAATTTCCCCAGAGTAATGTCAGACACCAAACCACAGTTCCAAGAAGCTCAGAAAACAACAAGCATGATAAAAGCAAAAACAAAAAACTAAGTACACCTTGGGGTAATGTTTTTAAAATACAGAAAATCGAAGATAAAGGAAAAATCCTGGAAGAAGCCAGAGGGGGAAAAACACCATATCTATAGAGGAATAAAGATAAAAATTACATCCAACTTCTCCTTAGAAAGCATTCAAGTAAGAAGAGAGTGGAACAACATATTTCAAGTATTGAGAGGAAAAAAAAAAATGTGAGAATTCTGTATGCTGTAAAATTATCCTTCAAAAGTGAAAGAGAAATAGAAACTTTCTTAGACAAGCAATAATTGAGGAAATTTCTTGCCACTAGACCTGCTTCACAACAAATATTAAAAAAAACACAACCTCTTTTAAGAAAAGGAAAATAATGTAGATATTCAGATTTATATAAAGAAAGGGAACAAGTGAAGGTAAAATAATTTTTTTCTTAGTCTTCATTGTTCTAACAATATTTTTTCAAATTAAAAATAGAAAAAAGTTTTAATTGTGCTTATGTATGTATCTTATGTATATTTGTTATGTATGCTTACATATAAGTGAAATGAATGATGATAGTAATACAAAGGATAAGGGGAAGGAATTAGGATTATTTTGTTATTTTAAAGTACTCACACTACCCATGAAGTATTAATTGAAAGTGGACTTGGATGTAGTTTACAACACAGGAAATATACCCAACATTTTATAATGACTTTAAATGGAGTATAATCTATAAAAATATGAGATCACTATGCTGTACAGCAGAAACTCATATTGTAAATCAACTATATTTCAATTTAAAAATGCAAAATTGAAAACAAAGTAAGAAAGTGGTCTTGGAAGTATCACTGATATGCAAAGAAAGGAGACAAAATGGAGTCATATAAAATCTCAATTAAAACCACAAAAGGCACACACAAAAATGTAGAAGATAAAAATAGGCACAAAGAGCAATGACAACAAATAGAAACTGGGTTCAGCTATTTTTCGCCTTCTCTTACTTCACTTGCTAAGAAGTTGAATTTTCAGGATAGAGGAAGGGGCATGTCATTCATATATCTTCATGGTGGCTCTTAGTTTTGTCTTATTTTGGTTCAGCCTCCCTCTGTTTACTGCACATGCACTAACTGATATCTTTGCCATCAGTCTTGTCTACTTTGTAGTTAGACCTCCTACATGCCCCTGAAACTAAAGTTTGCGATTTTGAACTTAGGGTTGTGACTGTCCTTCCAGGAGCATAGGCATCTCCCACCTGGTTAATTCAGCTGACCCTCAGTTTCATTTGGCAGAGACATGCAATTCTCCTCCATGCATTTGTCTGGTCTTGACCCAAGTTAACTCATTCCACTACAGTAGGGCTACTCACAGACCTGGTGACTTCCAACATGGTCCCTCTTCTATAGAACTATGGCAGGACCAAGAGAGTGTCAACCATGTCTCTTACCATGCTGCTCCACCTTCCTTTTTTTTTTTTTTTTAATTAATTTATTTCATTTATTTATTTTTGGCTGCGCTGGGTCTTTGTTGCTGCGTGCTGGCTTTCTCTAGTTGCAGTGAGTGGGGACTACTCTCCGTTGTGGTGCAAGTGCTTCTCATTGCAGTGACTTCTCTTGTTGTGGAGCATGGGCTCTAGGCGTGTGAGCTCAGTAGCTGTGGCTCATGGGCTCTAGAGCACAGGCTCAGTAGTTGTGGCACATGGGCTTAGCTGCTTCGCGGCATGTGGGATCTTCGCAAACCAGAGATTGAACCCGTGTCCCCTGCATTGGCAGGTGGATTCTTAACCACTGCGCCACCAGGGAAGTCCTTGCTCCACCTTCTTGATCAGACTGGGGTACCTCACGTTAGCACAGTTTGCAGAGTGTCCTGTGTCCACCCAAATGATCTCAATGGAGGGAGTGAGTCACAAGTCCCTGAATTTGGTACTCTCCTCAAATTGTCTAATAGACTTTCCTCACCTCCAGATCAACCACAGAGAGGGAATATTGAGTCACAAGGCAATCTCCTTCTCTCCCCCACCTCCATTTCCTGACCTTTCTTCAAGGTCAGGGTGAAGTATTATTTCACTTATCACATTGTCACCTTTCTTTCCATCTTGACCTCAGGCGAATGTGGCTGCTTTCTCTACTGGAAAACACCTAGTTTAGCCCTTCGTATATTAATAGAAACTAAAGAAATCAAGCTAATCTTTATTTTTCTCTACAGTGTTGGGATTTAAAATCACTGTCTTATTGTAAAATATTATTGGTACTCTGTCATCGTCTCTTTTTCTCTTTACATTGCTTCTGAAACACACTTTAATTTTCTCATCCCCCACTGACTGATGCCTATAGCCCTGGACCTCAGGTCAGTAGGCATGATGGTTATATATGCAGAAAAGTAAAGGCATAAAGTTCATTAATACTTTTCAAATAATTACCTTTTTTTTGCCATTTTTATCTATTGTCTCCTTAGAACTTAGATGTATATCTCAACGGCTCATCTAAAAGCTTCTGTTACCAGGATGTCTGATAATCCGTACGAAGTCTTTTTGCAAGACTGAATTCCTTATGTCCTCCTGTAACCCTCACACGCTCCTGTAAAATCTCATTTAATAGTGTCATTTCTAACTCAGTGCCCTACTCCAGAAACCACAGTCACATTTGACTTTACCATATCCTCCCTCTAACACTTCCCTCCAATTAAGATGTGACTCAAGTATACTGCCTCCAGAGTTGTCATCCTTAAATCCTTAGGAAAATAACTGAAGTCTCTAAATGTATGCTTCCTTTTTTTTTTTTTTTCAAACAAAAATACTGTTACATAGATCACAGGTTGTTGAAAGAATTAAGTGAGATGATGTATGATGGATGTACATTTCTTTGTAAAGGGTAGCATTACTCTTGTTTTTCTCCTCATAAACTTTCACAAGCTTCTCCTTTCCTACTGGGTCCTTCTGTGTTACGCTTAAGCTTTTAGCAAAATATTCAGGATTCTTCACCATTTTCCACCATCTTTAACACCTTGAACACTGAGTACTCAAGCCACTCTGAATTTTTTCTCCTTCAGCATCAAGCCTTGCTTTTTCATAATTAAGTGTGCTCTCCACTGTTTATCTCACTGCTTAAAATACCTTTCTGCCCCAGCTCG
This sequence comes from Phocoena phocoena, assembly GCF_963924675.1. Taxonomy (NCBI): domain Eukaryota; kingdom Metazoa; phylum Chordata; class Mammalia; order Artiodactyla; family Phocoenidae; genus Phocoena; species Phocoena phocoena. Next base: position 106,772,533 of record NC_089222.1, read on the forward strand.
CTCTGCAGCTCTGCCATTAACTCTCCCAGTGACCCTGGGAAAATGTCAGAATCTCTCTCTGCCTCAGATTCCTAAATTCAAGGCTAAAGATAAAAATGAAGCTGTTTGTGTTTTGTATATAATTTCATTTGTTTCATTTTTTAAGATTCTACATATACGTGATCATGTGATATCGTGATATTTGTCTTTCTCTGTCTGACTTACTATACTTAGTATGGTAATCTCTAGGTCCGTCATAGAAAACAAATTTATGGTTATCAAAGGGGAAGGGGGAGGGTAAATGAAGAGCTTGGGACTAACAGATACACACTACAACATAAAAAATAGATAAACAACAAGGTCTTACTCTACAGTACAGGGAACTCTATTCTATACCTTTTCTATACCTTGTAATAATGTATAGTGGAAAAGGATCTGAAAAAGAATATATATATATATATATATATATATATATATATATATATATATACCGAATCACTTTGCTGTATACCTGAAACTAACACAACATTGTAAATCAACTATACCTCAATAAAGAAACAAACAAAAAATGAAACCAAACTCATAAAGATTAAGCAAAATAATACATATTGATATTACAAATTGGCCTATCTTGAGGGGCAAGTAAATGTTACCCACTAACTAAAGATTGTATTATTAATTACTATTTATTATTATCATTATCAGCAGCAGCAGCAGCAACAACTTCCCAGAATGCTCTTACTTAACCTTCAAGAGCTAGTTAAAATATCATCTCATCTGAAAAGATTGCTCCAGGGAAATATATTCATTTATCCTGTTGCACTGTCCTTTCCATCTTGTATTCATTTCTTCCCAGTTTCTCAGCATCTTGAAGGCAGAGACCATGACAGTCATCTTTATAGTTCTAGTGCCTGGTCAGTGACTGCATATAGCAGGTGCTCAATAAACAGTTGCTGAATGAAGGAAAACAAACCAAAAAAATAATAAAACTTATTGTGTTGTTAGCGTGTAACAAATTGTTTTAAGATCTCCTATGTATTAAGTCACTCAGTTCTCCAATAGCCCTGTCATCAGCTACTCCTATTATCATCCCCATTGCAGGGGTGAGAAACTGAGAGATGGGAAAATGCATTAATTTGGTCACAGTCAGGACCGGAACAAAAATGACATAGGGTGAGTCCATGAAATGACTGGATCCACTGCAAGATAGGTTTAGGCCAGAAATCCATTTACCGCCTTGCAATAATATATTAGGGATTATGGTCACTTTAATTTCAGTATCAAGTAAGGCTCAGTTTTCAACGCCTCACGATAGATCTTGGGCATTCTTCCTCCTCAATATGCAGTTACGTTAAGGCCACAGGTTCTTTCAAGGAGAGATTGGCGAAACATTTATTATACATGCTTTTGGTGGCATGACAGAGTCTTTCCTCAAGAGAATTTATCTCCCTTTGGGTCACCAGGCCCTGTGTGTGAGGTTAGCTCAGATCTGGAAACTGGGCAAGGAATAGTGATTTTTCATTGCAGAAGCTAATAGAAACCTTGGTTTATTTTCTCTTGAGGTTTTTTATTCATATCCAGCATCACCCTTACTGGCTGCTCATTTATTTCACTCCTAGACATATCACAGTGTCTTATAATTGTCAAAGAACCCCATAATTTAAGGACCCCTTGTTTATCATATTAGTATTGCTGTGCTTTATAGTAATTATACTGACTTTGCTCCTGATGGCTATGTGCCACCATCTGGTCTTTGCTATTCGGGAACCGTGTCATCTTCATTGACACGAGGGCCCTATCTCTCATGGCATCATCTCCTCCTGCTAATTCTGTCTTACAGAGGACAGCCACAATGAACTTCTCAAAGATACTAGTGTTCTTCTCACTAATGCATGCCTTCTTGGGTACAACAGCTATCACCATTCTAGACCTCAGGCTCCTGCTTACTCTGTTTCTTCACCATAACTTTAGCCTAGAAGACACTGAGGCCGAACATTGTCTCCTTTGCAGTTTTTCTACATTTACTATAAAATCCTGTGCTTGAATTTCAGCAAAGGTTACCCCTAGCTGTAGGAAACAAAAGTTTTGAAAAATTTCTATGAAGGCCCTTTGGCTTTCCCAGCATTTCCTGAATTCATAGGTGGATAACTTCAGACTGTCATTCTCTTTCTGCAAGGTTTCCAATATAAACAAAAAAACAAACAAACACAAAAACAAATTAAACATTCGGCTTATTCCATGGTCTTTAAAATTGCCATTGTCCCCACATAGTTCAATATTGAAGTTACACCATAAGCCAATGTTTTCTCTCTCTCTGCTGCTGGCCATCCTGTTCTAAAACAGGTGAAAGTATGAGTGATCGCTGTGCTAAAAGCAGAACTTAAGACAACGACTTATTAAAATGTAGCTTATTTAGAAGGTGATACCCAGAAACAGAAATGAAGAGATGAGGAAAGTGACACAGGAAAGGAAGCTATTTGTTCTCAGTGTTAACAACTGACACTTAATCCCACTGTGGGCTTCATTCTCTCTAAAGAACTGTGTTGAATGTACTTGTTGAATGAAGAAGCAGAGCCTGACCTTGATTACTAATCCCTAGCTCCACTGATGGATGGATTCATCCAAGGGCATTCACTCTCTGAATTTCTGGGCTGCTTTGCTGATACTTCCTGAGTTGCTATAACAGAAAAGTAGAAAAATATGGCTATAGTTTCATATGGGATGTGATAAGTGTGATGAGCTCTGTCTATGAAAAATGCAGCTTAGATTACAGTAGGCTAAGGGGTTGTGTCATAGGGCACAAGGAGCAGCATTTCCCTTATATTCGTGATCACATTTTTACTTATTATATCCATTTTACAGATGAGAAAATTTAGGTTCAGATTCTGAAATAATTTACCCAAGGTCACACAAAAAAATAAGTGACAGAATATAATTAAAGTTCACAAGAAATGAAGAAATCTCCAGGCCTACCCCAGACCTACTGAATCTGAATCTGCATTTTAATAGAATCTCTAGATATTATACATGCATATTTAGGTTTGCTAAGCACTGGCTTAAATTTTTTTTCTTAAAGGCCTATAGTTATAAATCAAAAGAGAAAGTCATATATAGTATTAAGTAATCCAAAAGGTATACTGTTCTTTTAATTAAACCAAAAAAATTCTCCCAAGTATTTTCTTCTATAAACCTTTAACTAATTAAAATATTTTGCTGGGAGGGACCCAGTGCACTTTTTTTAAAGAAGTTTCTGTGAGTTAGAGTTGGGTTGGGAATTGATATAAAAGGAGTGTTACTTTCATAAGTAGTGTGCCAATCAGAGGTGAAGGCAATGACACACGTGGGTATAACTCAAGGACGACTTACTTGAGAGTGTATTAGTTTTCTATAGCTTCTGTAACAAATTACAAAAACTTAGCTTAAAATAACACAAATTTATTATCCTACGGTTCTGTTCGCTTGGCTATTTACTCTGCTCTGTTTCTCTTCTCTGCTCTGGAATAAAGATGTTGTTCAATTGGGCTTTTATCAAGAGGCCCTGGAAGAATTTTCTTCCAAACTCATTCAAGTTTTTGGGAGAATCGAGTTCTTTGTGATTCTAGAACTGAGGTCCACATTTCCTTGCTGGCTGTCTGCTGGGGGCTGTCATTAGCATCTAGTGGCTCTTAGGTCCTTCTCTGTGGGTCCCTGCATCTCAGAGTCAGGAAGGGCACATCAAATGGGCTCATGCTTGGAATCTCTATGATTTTCCCTTCTGTCACATATATCCTGCTTTCCCTTCTGCCACATTTTTTTCTGCCTCCAGTCACAAAAGATTCTCTACCTTTAAGTGCTCATGTGATTATATTGAACATGCCTGGATAATCCATATTATACTCCCTATTTTAAAGTCTGTAACCTTAATTTATATCTACAAACCTTCTTTTACTATGTAGCATAACATATCCATAGGTTCCAATGATTAGGGGATGGATATCTTTGGAGAGCCATTCTGCCTACCACAGAGTTTTGTGCTTCAAAATGTAGTAAGAGGTGGTTTGGGGATAGATTTTAGACAGCTATAAATGAGAGGAATACTTCCATTCTTTCAACAAATATTTACTGAGTAAATACTGCTCTCTAGTATTCTGGGCTAGGATTTTAGCTTTTGAGCAATGGGGTGTTTTCAAAGATTATTAAGTAGAAAAGTGATAGAATAACCAGTATCAGCAAAGCAGCCCAGAAATGCAGAATAAGTGCCCAAACCCCAAGTTCCTGTCATCAGGCTACGGGTTCATACTTGAAGTGGAAGGGAGGCTGATGATTTCTTCCTTTTTGTAACTGCAGGTTAGAGGTAGAGAGATAAGTGTCTCCTTTGGGAAGCTGGCCATGGAAAGAAAAAAGGAAGGATGACTTTGAGGAAAGGTACAAATAAATAACTGACAAAACTTTGTGCTTGGCATAAAAGGAATAAAGTTGATGAAGTATTGCATGATGATTGGGAGAATTTGAGGAATAAAAAAATGATCATTACCATATCAATAATTCAAGAAGAACAAAGCAGTGATTCCAAATCACTGAAGTGCCATGCATGCTTGAATAGAAACACCAGGTGAGACAGCAGCAAACAACAAAAATAAAAACACCAACTTTTTTTAGTGTTCTTGCTTAATTGTTCTCTCCACTTGTTACAGGCTGTCAAGTCGGACATTGCCTGGCATAATGGTGTGTTCCACAATCTTGACTTACCCACCAGTAAATCTCAAAATAACCCAGCTCTTCAAGTTTCAGTACAATTCTTGCCTATTTACAGGAAAAGAGTGTCATCACAGACAAAGTGTTTCCCACAAATACATAGGCAGTAATTGGAGTAAAGCATGGACCAAAGTATTAAAAATGATGCAAATTGAGAATACACTGGAACCATTTGAAGAGTACAAGTTGAAGTTAAGTCAATCTTACCACTAGGGGAAGGTTGACATTTTTTTTTTTTTACACATATTCAGATGTTGTCTCCTCTAATACATGAACCAGAAACATTATGAAGAAATAATGGAATAGACACAGAGTATGACACATGTGGTGGGCATTTGCTTCAACATCTCTGGATGGGAGATTATTTTAAAAAAAAATCAATAAAATCCTTAAGAAGTTATTCATTCATATCCATACCTTGGTGTATATTTTATGGCTTCAGTTCTCCTACTGAAAAATAGTGTTTATTTTTAGGTTAATAGACAAACACAACAATGTTGAAGGTCATACTACAATCTAAAACTGTCTCAAATGTTTTTGGTTTGGCTTTATGGAAAATGCATTGTGCCAAACACTTTTTCTCCTTTATTTTTAAACCCTTGTGTATTTTTAAAGAAAATGTAATCCACATGTTTCTTATTCATTTACACTTAACTCATCAAATTCCTCTTGTGTAAGAGTGACTTGGAGACCAAAAGACTTTGGAAAATTATTTGTTTGCCTTTGAAGCTCTTTCTTTTTATTAGGAAAGTAATAGCATGCTCTTTGGTATAGTGCATGTTAGATACTCAGGTATTCAGTTTTTCAAGTATGTAAATAACATAATCTAGAATATTTATATTTGTCCTTATATATTGCTTTCCCTATTCTATTAATATAATGGTAATTTTCACCACTATATCCTTTGTTATACTATTACTATGTTATTATTTACTATTAGTATTGTTGTTATAAACTTCATAATAACATTAGTGGTGTTACAAGAATATCTATATATTTGCAACATCTTCATTTACAAAGTGGTTTTATCTTACTCATCTTTCCTTAAAGACTTGTATGGAAAGAGAATTCCAGGCTTTGTAGCATACTCACCTATTTCATTTCCTCATAGAATGTCAGACAGAGAGAATTTGCCAACTGCTTTACATCCTCCAAAAATCTTATTTTCAGTTCATCTGTTTTATTTCTACTTTCATGACTAAGTGTGCTATTCATCTCTCATAGCTATTTTTAACCTCTCTTCAAATCGTTGTACAATTGTCTGACTTTATAATCTGAATTAAAAGTCATTTCATTGTTGAGCTGAATGATTCTGTCCTACTGGTTCCATTTATGTATTCTTTATACTTATGGATAATACATTGTTCTAGTTTGCTTATCCTCTGAATTATAGCCTGTCACAGGTCTTTAAGTATTCTTAAATAATCTTGTGGATGTATACTCTGAAACTCAAGAGCACCCCAAGCACCTTTAAAAGTAGGGTCTATGTCTTTTTATTTCTTTCATGTCTTCTTATCATGCTTAGTTCTGATTGCTACAAATTTTAATCTTAGTAAATATGACTGGTGGGTTGCTAATATTTAAAGTATTATGTGGCATGTGCTACTTGCTTTCTGCATGAAAATAATATAGTAAAATGCCAGATAAAAGTGGATTCTGACTTGGTCTCTTTTTAAAATTAGATTGCATGCTTGTAATCTATTGTAAGTATTGGTCCTTTAACTATTTTCTTAAATTTAAACTAGGGTCTTGAAAACACAGTGCACGTGAAAAGAACAAGTAGTGAACAAGACCTTAATCAAAATTGCCATTCCATTTGCAAAACAGATACTGATGGCCCACAACCAACAGGGCCTTGCTTAGGCTTTGTGCTAGATTTTGGCAATGAAGAGAGGAAAGACAACCTCTTCTCTCAGACAACTGACCATTTTGGGAGTCACAAATGTAGACAATTTCAACACTGTGCAGAGTGATAGGACAAAGGTCAAAGAGTAGAGGCAGGCATCTCAGTCTAGTTTCATAAAAATGCTTTTGGAGCGATCTCAAAGTTAAGCAGGGTGTACAAGCTAAGCATTATAACAGGCAACATGAAAGCCTCAATTTAAGAGACATTTACATAGCACTTACTTGTGTGTGTTACTGTTCCAAGCTCCTTACAAATATGAACTCATTCAATCCTCATCACTATCCCATGGGTAAGCACTGTTACTAACCTAATTTTACAAGTGAGAAAACTGAAGTAACTACAAGTTAAGTGAATTGCCCAAGGTCAACAGCCAGGACTTAAATATATGTATTGTGGGCCTCCATAGTCTCTACAGGAGACTTTTAATAGGGAATTTACATACTCATGGAGAGCAACACACAATCAAGGAAGAACAAGTGGGTTGCCATTTCCTGAGGGCACGTTATAACTGGGACAATGTCAAGAGATGAAGGAAGCTAAAGAAGTGAATGAGAACGATGTTACACTGAAAAACCAGGGTTTTATCTTAAACGAATCATTGTAATCATTGGGATAACAGGATTTTGTCTCAATACTAGAATGAAGATTCTCTAACATCATGGATTATGGGATACAAGATGGCTGGGTTGGAGGTAGAAAGACCTGGTAAGGGGTACCTGCAATAGCACAAGTGAGAGAAACAGTGGAAATATGGTTGGAGGGAAGCTGAAGCTCACATGAGTTATTCTAGGAGAGGGCATGTGAGGGCTTAAGCTGTTGATGTTGGAAAAGGAGAGAAAGTTGTGTCTGGAGTGATTCCTCTGAGTTTCTGATTAAGGCAACAGTGTAGACAGTGGTGACTACTGGGATAAAGAAGAAAACAAGAGAATTGAACATTAGAAAATGCTTATGATACCATGTAAAGAGAAAAAGAAAGTAGAGCTCAAAATTGTATATTCTGTATTGTCCTTTAAAAAATACCTGTGTAGGGCTTCCCTGGTGGTGCAGTGGTTGTAGTCCGCCTGCCGATGCAGGGGACACGGGTTCGTGCCCCGGTCTGGGAGGATCCCACATGCCATGGAGCGGCTGGGCCCGTGAGCCATGGCCGCTGAGCCTGCACGTCCGGAGCCTGTGCTCCGCAGCAGGAGAGGCCGCGATAGTGAGAGGCCCGCGCACCGCGATGAAGAGTGGCCCCCGCTTTCCACAACTGGGGAAAGCCCTTGCACAGAAACGAAGACCCAACACAGCCAAAAATAAATAAATTAAAGTAAAGGAATTCCCTTAAAAAAATTTTAAAAAATAAAAATAAAAAAAATAAAAAAATACATGTGTAATATGCACGGAAAAGCTCTGGTGAAAACAAGAACAACTATTCATTGTAAATGGTAAAATTTCTCAGAACTTTTCATTTTTCCCTGTATCTTCTAAATTTTCTGCAATGAACATGAATTAGTTATTTTTCCATTAAACTAAAATTAAATGTTACTGGAAGGATTTAGACAGTGATCTTATTTAAAGTTAACTTCTATGATCTTTCAGGAAAGCAAATAAAGTACTTAGCCAAAGTAGATGATTTATTAACTTTGGATCAGGAATTCCCCTCTTAGGAAGCTAAAGTAATGCGTAGGTTCTCACGTGTTAATTTATAAATATATTTATTGTCATGCAGAAAAATTAGCATTAGCAATCTGGGTTGTTGAAAACAATTATAGCACAAGTGTGTGAATGCATATTATACATTCATTAGAACAGTTACTTATAAAAATACTTAATCATCAGGGAAAATACTTCTGATATATGAAAACAGCAGGGTATGAGTTCTCTGATGCTATTTGCATAGGATATCTCTGAGTGAAATATGATACTGATTTTCTTTGACTTGCATTTTTTAAGATCTGTAAAATATACCTATGTATTTACTTATAAAATATAATAAAACATAAAAATAAAGACATTTAGTTCGAAGTGTGAGCAGTATCACTGCTGTTTAATCATTTCAAATGGGCTTATGTTGGACTGTAAGTACACAGCCAAGGAGGAGTGGAAAAGTCACCTGGACTATGAGACTGGCTGTGTCAGGGGAAGCAATTGGTCAAAATCATGATTATAGATGAGAATAAGTATGAAGGACCAATGATTACATTAAAAAGGATGTTTCTCCAGAGTATTTGAATATAATAAGAGGGATCATAGTTTTAAACTTAAAGAAGCACTAAATTTTGGAATTTCAGATACTAAAAAGATAAAAGGATATTTGTTGAGATATTATCATATTCTTAAGATTTCTATAAAACAATGTTCAGGGCCTACACATAAATAGTGGACTTATTTGTGTTTTAGGCAAGTACTGCTTGTGTTATTATGTTTGGATATTTGGATACATTGACCAACATTCAGATATGGTAGTGCTATGACTTGACTTTCATGGAAAATGTGAATCATAAGGTAGCCATGTTTTTCCTTTGTCCCATGAAAAGTAATAGAATCTTCAGAAAATTAATTCATCTTCATTTATCCTTTATCAGTTTTTGAAGAAACCATAAATATTTTAGATTCATTTGACAGAGCTAAAAATCCTAGGGTGTTAAAATAATTGAAATGATGGTATCCACATGTAAATATCTTTAACTGCATGTTACTGGAACTTTTATGCTAATCTTTATATTAATTATTTATTGATATTTATTGAATGACTACTATGTGCAAGTGCTTTAAATGCATTATCTCATTTAATTTTCAGAAGAGATAAAACTTAAAGATAGATCAGAAACTGGGAGCATTTAAATTGATTTTGTTATGTGACCACCAGGCTAGTAAGCAACAGATTCATTAGAGAATTAGGTAGTATAATCTACATTTGATAGGTGTTGGTATCAAGGCTGTGGCCCAAAGTCACATTACTGGAGCACAGTGTTGGAATCAAGATTCAAACAAAATTTTGTTGGAGCCTCTATGGCCACAATGTTTCCAGCATTTCTAGAAAATAGTATACCACTTACCATCCTTTAAAAACACTCTTGAGAATTTGCCATCTTAATGACTGATCTTTTCTTTTATAGGTACCTGTTAAATATTTCTCATAGTGCTTCCATACATTTTTTGTGGTCATATTTTTCATATACAGCTGTTGACAATTTATTTTATAAGGAGATAATTGATATACAACATGATATTAGTTTCAGGCATATAGCATAATGATTTGATATTTGTATATATTGAGAAATAATCACTACAGTAAATCTAGGAAGGATCTGTTACCATACACAGCTTCATAATTTCTTTCTTGTGATGAGAACTTTTAAGATCTACTCTCTTAACTTTCAAATATGCAAGACAGTATTATTAACTATAGTCACCATGATGTACATTACATCCCTATGACTTATTTATTTCATAAGTGGAAGTTTGTACCTTTTGACTCCTTTCATCCATTTGCAACCACCAATCTGCTGTTCTCTGTATCTATGAGCTTCTTTTTTTATTTTTGATTCCACATATAAGTGAGACCATACAGTATTTGTCATTTTTTGTCTGACTTATTTCACTTAGTATAATATGCTCAGGGTGCACCTATATTGTCACAAATGGAAAGATTTTATTCTTTTTTTTTTGCTGAATAATAGTCCAGTTTATACAAATATACACCACATCTTCTTTATCCTTTCATTCACTGATGGACAATTAGGTTGTTTCTGTATCTTGGTTATTGTACCTAATGCTGCAATGAACATGGGGATGCATATATTTTTTGAGTTAGTGTTTCTGCTTTCTTTGGGTAAATACCCAGAAGTGGAATTGCTGGATCATATGGTAGTTCTATTTTTAATTTTTTGAGGAACTTACATACTCTATAGTGGCTGCACCAATTTACATTCTCACAAGCAGTGTACAAGGGTTCCTTTTTCTCCACATCCTCGCTAGCATTTTTTATCTTTTGTCTTTTGGATAATACTGTTCTAACAGGTGTGAAGTGATATTGTGGTCTCAATTTGCATTTCCCTGATGATTAATGGCACTGAGCACATTTTCATGTACATGTAGGCCATCTATATGTCTTCTGTGGACAAATGTCTATTCAGGCCCTGTGCCCATTTTTAAATTGAATTGTTTTTGCTAATGAGTTGTATGAGTTCTTTATATATTTTTGATATTAACCCCTCATTAGATATATGATTTGAAAATATTTTCTTCCATTTAGGAGGTTGTCTTTTCATTTTGTTGATGATTTTCTTTGCAGTATAGAAGCTTTTTAGTTTAATGTAGTCCCACTTTTGTTGTTGCTTTTGTTGCCCTTGCTTTTGGTTTCAAATCCAAAAAAAAAAAAAAAAAAAAGATCACAAAAACTATGCCAAGGAAATTACCTCCTATGTTTTCTTCTAGGACTTTTCTGGTTTCAGGTCTTACATTCAAGTCTTTAATCCATTTGAGTTAATTTTTGTGTATGGTGTAACACAGTGGTCCAGTTTCATTCTGTTGCATGTTGCTGTCCAGTTTTTCCAACACCATTTATTGATGAGACTGTCCTTTCCCCATTGTATATTCTTGGTTCCTTTGTCATAAATTAATTGACCATATACATTGAGTTTATTTGGGAACTACCTAATTGTTCTATTGATCTATGTCTCTTTTTTTAGGCCAGTTCCATATTGTTTCGATGACTATAGCTTTGCACTATAGTTTGAAGTGAGGAAGTGTGATGCCTCCAGCTTTGTTCTTCTTTCTCAAGATTGCTTTGTCTACTTGGGGTCTTTCGTGGCTCCACACAGGTTTTAGGATCTTTTTCTTCTGTGAAAAAATGCCATTGGAATTTTGATAGGGATTTCACTGAGTCTGTATATTGCTTTGTGTAGTATGCACATTTTAACAACATTAATTCTTCCAGTACATGAGCGTGGAATATCTTTCCATTTATTTGTGTCTTCTTTAATTTCTTTAATTTGTGTCTTATAGTTTTCAGAATACAGGTTTTTCACCTTGGTTAAATTGATCCCTGAGTATTTTTTTTAATTTTAATTTAATTTTATTCTTTTTGATGCAAATGGAATTGTTTTCTTAATTTCTCTTTCTGAGAGTTTGTTGTTAGTGCATAGAAATACAGCAGATTTTTTATATTGATTTTGTATCCTACAACTTTACTGAATTCATTTATTAGTTTTAACAGTTTTTTGGTAGAGACTTTAGGGTTTTCTACATATAATATTATGTCATCTTCAAAGACTGACAGTTTTACTTCTTCCTTTCCAATTTAGATGCTTTTATTTTTCTTGCCTACTTGTTCTGGCTAGGACTTCCAAAACTATTTTAAGTAGTATTTACCTGTTAAATATTTCTTATAGTGCTTATGTTTATTCCTTTTGTAGTCATACATTTTATATATAGCTATTGACAATTTAATTTTTATAGTATGGAACTTTCCATATTTTCTATATATCTCTGTAGTGTCATGATTTAACTTAATCATTTTGGGTTAAGGAGAAAGAGTTCTTTTCTGGAATTAAAAAATATTTCTTTTTTTTCCCCACAGCCCTTCCTCTTTTCTTTTCTCCATATTTTCTACCTCTTCCTTCCTTCTTTCCAATCTTTTTAAAAAACTTAACTATTGTATTTAAACCTTGCAGTATTGGGAGAGGGGAGATTTGATATGGGGGTAGGTGTGATTTTTCATTCTATGTGATTTTTTATCTTACCAAGGACAGAAATATAATGAGAGAATTTTTTTCTTCAATGATTTTAAGAAAATATTGAATATTTATATTGGAACTCATTATTCTTCAGTTTTACTTGTTCTTATGAAGCAAGAATTGTTTTCTCTATTTTTCAGATAAGTCAGCTGAATCTCAGAGAGATTAAATGATGCATCCAAAGCCATTCAGCAAGGAAGTTTTCTGAATGTGGGTTTGAACCCAGATCTGCCTGGTGTCAATGCTCATGATCTTTTTTATTCATATGCTCTCTTACTTTATTTTAAACATAGGATTATTAGACTTCAGAGATGAAAGAGCATTTGAGATTACTCATTCCAACAACTTCAATTCATGTTTTAGGGAACTGTAGCCTAGAGGAGTTAGACCACTTAGTTAAGGTCATGTAACCATAAAGTTATTGGGTTGGGCATAAAGTTCATTTGTTTTTTTCTGTAAGATGGCTCTAGTAGCGCTTGGTTGTCTAACTTCATTAGAAAAAATTTTGTTAGATTATATTGTGACAACTTTCATATCAGTGTGCATTTAAAAAAAACATCAAAATTGGTGAATTTTTGTGTAGCCATTTTAATATTGAAGATGGAAGGAAAAAGCAACACTTTCAGCATATTATGCTTTATTATTTCAAGAAAGGTAAGAATGCAACTGAAATGCAAAAAAAGGATTTATGCAGTGTATGGTGAAGGTGCTGCGACTGATTGAACATGTCAAAAGTGGTTTGTGAAGTTTTGTACTGGAGATATCTCACTGGACAATGCTCCACAGTCAGGTAGACCAGTTGAAGTTTGATAGTGATCAAATCGAGACAATAACTGAGAGCAATCAACCTTATACATGTGGGAGATAGCCGACATACTCAAAATATCCAAATCAAGAGCTGAAAATCATTTGCACCAGCTTCATTATGTTAATCACTTTGATGTTTGGGTTCCACATAAGTTAAGCAAAATAACTCTTGACTATATTTCCGCATACGATTCTCTACTTACATGTAAGGAAAACATTCTGTTTTTAAAACAAATTGTGACAGGTGATGAGAAGTGGATAGTGCACAATAATGCGGAATGGAAGAAATTGTAGGGCCATGAAGTGAACCACCACCAACCACACCAAAGGCCGTCTTCATCCAAGGAAAGTGATGTTGTGTATATGGTGGGGTTGGAAGGGAGTCCTCTATTATGAGCTCCTTCTGGAAAGCCAAACGATTAATTCCAGCAAGTACTGCTCCCAGTTAGACTGACTGAAAGCAGCACTCGACAAAACACCTCCGGAAGTAGTCAAAAGAAAATGCATAATCTTCCATCAGGATAGCACAGGACTACATGTTTCTTTGAAGACCAGGCAAAAACTGTTACAGTTTGGCTGGGAAGTTCTGATTCATCTGCTGTATTCACCAGATATTGCATTTTCAGATTTCCATTGATTTCGGTCTTTACAAAATTCTCTTAATGGAAAAATTCAATTCCCTGGATGTCTATAAAAGGCACCTGGAACAGTTCTTTACTCAAAAAAATAAAAAGTTTTCAGGAGATGGAATTATGAAGTTGCCTGGAAAATAGCAGAAAGTAGTGGAACAAAAGGGTGAATAAGTTGTTCAATAAAGTTCTTGGTTAAAATGAAAAATGTGTCTTATTTTTAACTTAAAATCTGAAGGAACTTTTTGGCCAACCCAATACTATAGCACCAGCATTAATTGTGGTTGCTTTTTTTCCATATTTCAGGAACTAACAAATTGTCCTAAATTCCTTGGCGTACTGGGTTTAAATTTAAAAAATAGACTCCTACACTTTACTTTTCCTTGGCAAGAAGGTGGAGTAGGACTTGACTACTCACATTGCACACTTTTTGGATCGGCATCTAGTCTTTTCATTGCTTGAGTTTCTCTCTGTAAAGGAGATATATAATGAAAAACAATTATTACAAGGGAAATTGGATCTTCTTAGTGATAACAACACGGTAGTCTTTGCTATGTATGTATACCAAAACCTTTGTTCTGATGATATTCCTCATGCTTTGAGAGAAAAAAGAACCACTGTTGCTGCACAACTGAAATAGTTTCAGGCAGAAACAGAACCAATTGTGAAGACGTTTGAAGATCCAGAAACTACAAAGCAAATGCAGTCAAACAGGGATGGTCAGATGCGATTTGACTACCTGGCAGACAAGCATGGTTTTAGGCAGGAATATTTAGAGACACTCTTGGTATGCAAAATTCCTATATAAATGTGGAAATTACTCTTGAGCTGCAGAATATCTTTACTTCTTTAGAGTGTTGGTTCCAGCAATGGATAGAAATGCTTTGAGTTCACTCTGGGGAAAACTGGCTTCTGAAATCTTAATGCAGAATTGGGATGCAGCCATGGAAGACCTTACATGGCTAAAAGAGACCATAGATAAAATTTTGTGAGTTCTCCACTTCAGTCTCTTCAGCAGCGAACATGGATCATTCATTAGTCTCTGTTTTCTTCAATAACCCCGAGGGCGTGATAACATTATCGATCTCTTCCTTTACCATCCACAGTATCTTAATGCAATTCAGACGATGTGTCCACATATTCTCCACTGTTTGACCACAGCAGTCATAACAAAGAAAGATGTTTGAAACTACCACAGGTGCTAAAATATCTGGTCCAAGTTATTCAACAGAAGTCTTACACATGTAAAGATCCAATTACAGAGTTTGTTGAATGCTTATATGTTAACTTTCACTTTGATGGGTCTCAGAAAAAGCTGAGGGAATGTGAATCAGTGCTAGTGAATGATTTTTTCTTGGTGGCTTGTCTTGAGGACTTCATTAAAAATGTCTGTCTCTTCATATTTAAGACTTTTTGTCCATCCATCAGTGTATCAGCATTAGCATGTTGGCAGATAAACTGAACATGTCTCCAGAAGAAGCTGAAAGGTGGGTTGTAAATTTGATTAGAAATACAAGACTGGATGCCAAGATTGATTCTAAATTATGTCATGTGTTTATGGGTAACAATGCAGTTTCACCCTATCAGTAAGTGATTGAAAATACCAAAATCTTTTCATTTAAAAGCCAGGTGTTGGCCATGAATATTGAGAAGAAAATCAGAATAGTAGGTCAGAGGTTCCTAACTGTGTAACTCAGGACTCTGGCTTCTACTGAAGAACTGTACAGAGAAAATGAAAAATCTATAAAAGAAAGGTGAAATAAAACCATTTTACAAAGATGAAACATTATAGAAACAATTAACATGTTAAATATAAATTTTGGAGACTTTGAATAAAATTGGCTGTGCTTCATTAAAAAATAAAATAAAAAATAATAAAATAATAAAATAAAACATAGACTCCTGAAGTAGGGAGATGAATCAGAAAAAGATGTACCATTTGGACAAATGATGATTTTGTGTAATTAAAACTGCACCCCTGCCTCAATGTCAGGTATCTGGGTGCAAAGATTGGAGGTGGACTTTTAACTTCCCCTATCCACTTCAGCTGGATACCCTTGATCTATATACCAATTCATGACCATTTGTAGTCACTCTTCAAATAGAGACTTCAAAAACCTTTCTTTTGTCTCTTCTTACACAGCATCTCCTTTAACTTTGTCACATGGTGTTGCTTTGCTCCTCTAGTCTCCATTTGGGGTGTATTGTTGATATGTTACTATAACATATCAACAAGCACTGATTGTTGCTTTACTTATTGCTCTTAGGAGTGTCTTGGTCTTATGCCAATATCAACAGTGCTTTCATCTTTAGGGCTCTGAGCAGGCACTCTGTTATACAGTCATATGAACTGCAGACTCCATTGTAATAAATCTGTTCTCAATATACCCTTTAAGTTTATATTCAATTACCCTTTCACTCATAGGATTTTAACATTGGGCTAAAATTGAACATCTTGTTCTACTAATTATAAACAATAAAATTTTTTACATTCTGTAACTAACTTTAATTCAGAAGTAAAATTAGCAACTTATAGACCTCTAAAATAGTTCTCAAAGTATGCTCCCTGATTCAGAAGTATTAACATCACCTCGTCGCTTGTTAGAAACAAAAATCCTTGGGCCACTCAGGAGTCACTACTGAGTGATTCTGATGTGCACTAAAGTTTGAGAGCAACAGATCTAAACCATTATGCTTTACTTGCTTTACTCCTAAAATATTTTATATTACAACCACACGTGATGACCCATTCATTTCCAATTATGCTACTAAATTTGCCTATGTTTCTCTTTCCCAAATAGCATGTGTAACTTAGGGAAACTTGAAAGCATGCTGGAAAAAAAAGTGGTATGATGGAGATCATACCAAATGCCCTTATTGGTTTCACAGTAAACACTGTTTGCCAATTTTATAGAAGAAAATACTGCAACATCTTTTTGTATATTTCTTACATATATTTCTTAAGTTTTACTTCACTGTTCCTAACATCAGAGAAAAAAATATATCAGAGGTTTTAGAATATAGGTTCAGTACTCAGTTATCATATTTGTTCATTGCATTGTGGTTTATTTTAAAACTAGACACTGTAAATGAAGTTTCTTGGGTTAAATGTGCTAATTAAAGAAAGGGTCATTAATTTATTTTTAGTCACAATTCTCCAAATAGGAAAGTAGTCACAACTCTCCAAATAGGTGTAGTTGAAACTGAACAACAGATTAATACTAAAATCAGTTTTACATTAGTTTACAAAAAATATATGTATATTGTTCTAAAAAGTTTTAGACTAAGTTACTTTCATTTTCAAATCTCTAATTGTGCTAGTTTTGGGTATCTTGACCACTGAGCTATTAAACATAAAAAAATTTGCACCATTCCAACATAATTAGATAGCTGATTATAATAATACAATCACAGCTGCTGAAGCCCAGCACAACTTAAACACTGTCATTTTTTAGTTTCTTAATAAAGAGTACATATCTATGAGGTCATCATAAATTAGTTCCTTGCCATTTGTATCGCTGAATTTTATTTTTATATTTCAAGACTGAATCTACTTTTGCAACAAAAGAAATACTATATATTCTTTTAGTTAACTACTTGGAAAACAAAGTTATTTCTGTCTTGAATATACAACATTTTCTTTCTTTCTAGTAATCACAACATTCGTTTTATGATACTTCGATTTTTTTTGGTGGAGTGTTGTTACTCCAGCATCAAAACAGGTTTATGGTGTCTCTGCAACTGAAATATCAACTAGAGACAAAGTCAGATTGTGTGAAATTGCCCTACACTTTCTTGGGTAATTCTCAAATTCCATGGAGTACTTCACATTGTAACAACAGATGTGTGCTGTCCATTAGGTACTGCTGTCCCATTTTGTCTAATTGGGCTCAATATTGTAGCTGTCAGATATGCTTCCTCTTATTGTTATCTGATACCATCTACAAGAAGTATCATTCATCATTTCTACATGATAACATAAAATGTGTGTCTTTTCAATACTGGTCCTTTTGAACAAACTAGTTGTTTCTTCTGTATAATGTCTTCCAGCTCTGCTGTCCTGTGGGAAACATAAATCTATTTTCTTTGTGTGAGAGGTTTCCTCTAAGACGTAGAGTATTGCCTAAGAATAGTTCCAGCATGTAGTGGATTATTCAGAAGTTGAAATTTTATATATTTTGTTGAAAGGATAATATATATTTATTATAAAGGCAAAAATTCACACAAGCCCAAAGAAGCTCGTGCACATAACACACATACACACAAGACTACTGCTGCTGGTTTGAGTACATGAGACCTAAGGCAATCTGAAATAATGGTTTTAGTTTAGTCATCTGATCTAATGACAGATGCTCACTTGCCTTGTTAATCACTATGATCTGTAAACTCCTCAAGGAAAATTCCTATTTGCTATTCTTGGGGTAGACATGGAAAATTACGAAGGTTTAAAAAGAAACAGGCTACTGGGGTTTAGGGTTCCATCTAAATGAGGCAAATTCCAGATAATTTTTGATTTTATGTTAATAAGAAAAATCTATTATTAAGGCTCTTTGCAGTTTTTACAATGTTTTTATTTTTTGCAGAGTATCTTATATCTTTTGATAGTCACCACAAAGTTATGAGTCAAAGAAAGTTGTAATGGTCTCCATGAGGAAATTGGGATCTAATGTGGTTAAATAAATGACAACAGGTCACACAGTATTGTATGGCAGAACCAACCAGCAATCAGGCCTCTGACTCCTAAATCAATAATTTTCCAATTATGCCAATGAACATCAATAATTAAAATAAGGAAAAGATTTTCTCTCTTAGGACCTATAATATTCAAATGGGCATCCATGGTCTCTCACTATGGTCTCACTGCCTCATTGATTTGGCTTTTCTCACAAACAGCTGAAGTAGGCTTAGTTCATTCATTTATTCTCTAATTTACTTCATAAATATGTAGATAGACTAAAGGATTGATTATCTGCATAAACAATCAGGGAAATCCATCCATATAAATTTATGAATTTTATTGACTTATAAATGTGACATATTGATTAAAGTGGTCAATTTATTTGTCCATCTAGACAGTCTAAAGCAAAAATATGGACATAAGAGTACTATAATAGAATTGGAGTTTTATATTAAGCTCCTAAATCTGTTGTTACATTTCTACAATAATAAAAATAACTTTTGATTTGTACAGTTATTTCTGTTGCATTGGATATAATAATCACCCTGATGAATATTCAATTTTGAAAATAGAAGCAACTATAAAAACAATGAAAATGCAAACATGGCAGTACTTTGCCTCTCTTTTTATGGAGAATACGTTATAGTGCTGCTGCTTTTGATAAGAAACAGTCTGTTCTATGGTCATGATGTGGCTCTCTGCTACACAAGCAGCTAAGAGCATCCAAATGACATAATGGGAATAAAATTACGGCTCTCAGAGAGTCTGCTCCATCACTAGTCATATCTGAATTGTCCCAATTGAAGAAGTAATATGAGCACTTTTTTTGGTGATTTAAATACATGTGTTTTCTACTCATCTCTAAACAATAATGGTTTCGATTTGTTCCTTAATTCAGTATTTCTTGTACAGTTTTTAGTGGTATATTGACTTACATTAGTAAAAGAAAAGTATGAAAAAAAAAAGAAACTTTTCTTTGCCTGAAAAATACTAGAATATCATAAACAACTGCCTGTATCCAGGCAGGACTATGTAAGCATTTTTGGGAAGCAGGAAAACAAAACAAATGAAAGACTTTAACATATGAAAAACAAATCTGGTGCTTCAAAGTAAAATTTGTTTTTATTCCTCAAGCTTTTATATCTCTGGACATATATGCTTAAGAATGTGGAAACGTAAAGGAAAATATGATAGATTTTCAAATATAGAAAATAAGTTATATTATTTGTATAAAATATGCTGAAAAATTGACATTTCCAGTCATGTACTTTTAATTCTAGACTTAAAGGTAAAGGAATGAATTTGCTAAAGCAAGGGCTCTAAATTGATTATACATAACTTAGGAACCAATTATTTAAAAAAATACATTAAAGCAATGAATGTGGTACATACATACACATACTACAATGCCAGCAAAAATAGCCTTGTCAAAGACCATAGTAACAATTTCAAATCTGACAAGTTTGGCCCTGTTAATAGTGGAACAAACTAGGTCAGATTCTTTAATAACTCTAGGCCTAGGTTAATAGGAATGATAATTATAATACCTACATTTTAGAGTTGTTGAGAAGTTTATGTAAAATAAAATAATGGTTACATGATATTCAAT
Organism: Phocoena phocoena; assembly: GCF_963924675.1. Taxonomy (NCBI): domain Eukaryota; kingdom Metazoa; phylum Chordata; class Mammalia; order Artiodactyla; family Phocoenidae; genus Phocoena; species Phocoena phocoena. The sequence continues at coordinate 106,792,595 of NC_089222.1, forward strand.
AGGTAGACCTGTTTTAAGAAAAATTGCTTATAACTGTCAGTCATCATGCATAAAAGCTGTTAATGATATGTAAACAATGGAAAATTCAACATGTAAATTAACATTTCTGCAAAGAGAACAATTGGAAAAACAAATTTAAGTTTTTTGAGATTTAACCAAAGACTTCCTTGATGCTTGTATTAAAAAGAGAACAGTAAAAAAAAAAAAAAAAAAAAAGAGAACAGTGACTAAAACTTTTGGCACACTGGGGAACTAACATACCTATTAAAAAATCCTTGGAGATTTGTGAAAAGAAAATATTTTCTGCTGTTTTCAATGAGTATATTCCTCACTCTAACAGTTTTAAAAATAACCTGTAAATGTTAAGCAGGAACAGTTTAGTACATTCAGCCATTCAGTCATTTTTCCATTCAACAAATATTTTCAACTGCCTACTATGTGTCAGAAAATGTGCTAGACTCAAGATGAAAAACATATGGTCCCAGCCTCAGGGACATTCTGATGTTCTCACAAAACATTGGCAAGATAAAGTCTCAAAAGCTCCTGCTCTTTTATATCCACACCAAGCATCGAATGTTTTACAATAGCCATAGAAGTTATAACTTCTATATTTATTGATTCACTGACCAAATGCTAAAGCTAAACAACCTGGAAAAAAAGAATAAAACTGTTCACTTCTGAGGAGATCATAAGGAGGACCTATTTGGGGACCTAGTTATTATTCTTTCAAATAAAAATTTCTTGAATTTATACTTTAATAAGCCCAAACCTTAGGTAGTCAGAGCAGAAACACCACACTGTGTAATAGCAATTTAAGTAAAATGTGCTAGTCATCTCACACATGCTAAAAGTTAGCTAGCATATTTTGCTGATGTGTTAATTTTTTTTTAATTCCACAAGAAAGTCTTTGTTTAACAAATTTTAAGAAACAGCCAATTTGAAAAATGTTATCTTGCTATTTCTGTCGTTATATTTAAGAAATATTTCCATGGTCTATAATATAAAAACTAATTTTAAGATGATTTTAAAATCATCTTGAAAATTTCCTAAAGTAAATTTGGCTATATATCTAATACTATGTGTTTGACATATCCATAAGATCAAAATTCTCTTAAGTTCTATGATAAGTTGCAAATATAAAAAAGGGCTTCCCTGGTGGCGCAGTGGTTGGGGGTCCGCCTGCCAATGGGGGGGGCGTGGGTTCGTGCCCCGGTCCGGGAGGATCCTGCGTGCCGCGCAGCGGCTGGGCCCGTGGGCCGTGGTCGCTGGGCCTGTGCGTCCGGAGCCTGTGCTCCACGGCGGGAGAGGCCGCGGCGGTGAGAGGCCCACGTATTGCAAAAAAAAAAAAAAAAAAAAAGCAATTACTGTTTTGACATCAGATTTTTACTTTTTCTTAGCAATGCTTCAGTCACTTGAAAGTCCATGGTGTTGAACATGAAATATTTCTAACTTTTAAAGATGTCCCCTGACCCCAGCCTTTCTGGAATATCTTCATGAGGTCACTGAGGGTAAAACATTAATTTAGGAAAAAGAAATTCTAAAATGTAATTTGACTCATTTCTTTTTCCTTCTAGAAACTCCTCCAAACAAGGTAAACTTAAAAGGAAAATTATATTTTAAAATACAATAATCATAATAACATTTTCCTATTATATGCATATATATACATATATTTCTGTCCAAATGATTCTCATATATTATACATGGGAAATTATGAATAGGAGTGTCCATTGCCAAAAGAGGTTATGATTATATATTCCTACATGCTCTAAGGTATTGAGTTTAGCATAAACAAAGTTCATAGACCTGAAAACTTGAAAATTACATAATGACTCATATCAAGCAATTTTGAATATGTTGGTTCTATTATGAGTTATCCTAAGGCCACTGAATCTTTACAGATAGTTCTTCCTAAATCTAATATAGAGAGGAAGAACAATATTGCAGATAAGGACCAGGCAAGCTGAACAGGCTGACTTCAAATCCTGATTCTACCATTTACTGGCTTTGTGACCTTCTCTGGGTCAGAATCCCCATCTATATTTGGGGATGACTCCTTATTCCCCTTCAAAAAAGTATCTTCCTCATAGGAGTATCATGAAGATTAAATGAGTTAATACACAAAGAAGCACTTAGAGTAACAACTCAATAAGGATTAACACTTATTTTTTAATGCTCATGGATACACCACTATAAAAATTACCTTTGGGTTCTAGAAAATAAAATGGGTAAATCTAAAAGAACATCAGTGCTATGAATGTTTCCTATAAATTGCTCAAAACTATGAGTGCTTCCTATGAAAATCACTTGTTATCAAATCATCTCTAGATAGACTTACCTAATGCCAAAGCCCAGAAAAAAAGAGAATAACTTTGAAAAAAAATAAAAACCAAAAATTTCATTAGACTTTCAAATATTCCCAAATATCTAGACCCAGATATTCCTGTAACTGTGAAATCAAGCCAGGCAGATATTATTATCACCTTCAGGTGATTATATGACATTAAATGCTAGGCATTTAAATGTTGGGATATGATATTTTTTATCATGCTTTTCAAGAAAGGAATTAAAGTGGTTATTAATTAATCACAAGACTAATCTGAGTCTGGGAATGCCAGAAGAGAAGTTGGCTGGCAGACCCAGCCAGTTCAAAGAGAACAGACTGTGATTACGTTCTCTCAACTTCCCGGTCAAGATCAAACTTTATAACATGTTTTGAAGAGTAAATGAGACTGTTCCATAAGGCCAGCACAAGGAGAAAGAAAGTCATTTCCTTTTTAATTTATTCCAACTGGCATGAGTCTTGGGTCAGTTTCTGAATAATTTTTGTATGTTTAATGAGCAAAAATGCAAATGGAACTTTTGTTTTCCAACTCATGCAGACATATGTCTTCCAGGTTCTTTACCTTAAAAATAAATTATGAGAAGTTGTCTTGAAAGGTCCTATTAATATAGGCTCTAGTCACACCTAGTGTCAGAGGGACTTCACATGGAAAAAAATGAAAGAAAATGTCAAAAGCAAGTGTGTTGCATTCAGAATAGCACACGTAGCTATCTTCAGATTTTCCTAAATATAAAGAAATAGGAATCCCTGCTAAACCTCAAGTGATTTCAGGAAAAATATAAATCTTGCTGTCCAAACAGACCAGAATTTAGATAATTCAGAAAACTGTTATAGTGGAGCCAACACTGTTCTAGAATTTTACATTTTGTTATTTAATATATATGTTGAGAATTTAGCTAAGCTACCCCATGGTATTGTTGCCTCTGCATCCATTTTGTTTTGTTAAGTAGCCTATGGGGGTATTAAACTGACACTAGCCCCTCATGAAAGTGCCCCAAATAAAAGTCCGCAGAGTCAAAAGCAAATTAAGTTTCTGATAATACTTCCCCAACAGCTCTTTTGATCAACAATCTTTCCCACCTCTCACTGCCTTCTCCGTGTGCTCCCTTTAGATAAGACCCCTGTAGAGCTTACCAAAACCCCACACTTTTGAATTGAATTAACAAATCTTGCCTTAGCCTGGGAACCCCAAAGCACTTCTCCCAGGAACCCTAATAAAAGCATGTGCTCCAGGGCCTGCCTCTTTCTCTGCCTGCACTCTGTCTTGATCTCTCTATATAACTTTTTTTAATTTAATTTTTTTAAATGGAAGTATAGTTGATTTACAATGGTGTGTTAGTTTCCGATATACAGCAAACTGATTCAGTTATATATATATATACACACACACACACACACACACACACACACACACACATATATATATATTCTTTTTCAGATTCTTTTCCCTTATACATTATTACAAGATATTGCGTATAGTTCCCTGTGCTATACAGTAGGTCATCGTTTACCTATTTTATATATATGTAGTGTGTTCATGTTAATCTCAAGCTCCTAATTTATCCTTCCCACCCTCTACTTTCCCCTTTCGTAAGCATAAATTTGTTTTCTATGTCTGTTGGTCTATTTCTGTTTTGTATATAAGTTCATTTGTATCATTTTTTTTTAGATTTTACATATAAGCTGTATCATATATTTGTCTTTCTCTCTCTAACTTACTTCACTTAGTATGATAATCTCTAGGTCCATCCATATTACTGCAAATGGTATTATTTCATCCTTTTTTATGGCTGAGTAGTATTCCATTTTGTATATATACCACATGTTTATTCATTCAGCTGCCAATGGACATTTAGGTTGCTTCCATGTCTTGGCTGTTGTAGATAGTTCTGCAATAGCATATAATCCTGCAATCCCACTCCTGGGCATATATCTGGAGAAATCCATGTAACTTCTTGAGAGTGCCATGTACTTCCCCCAGGACCTGTGAGTAATAATCTTCTCTAGTTCAACTTTCTTGTGGTCTGTAGTTGAACCATAACTCACCATTCAGTACCCTGTGCTCCACTTAACAAATGTTAATTTAACAAAGATATAACAATATCACAGTAAAAGTTTGGCTATTTAAATATCTTAGATAAAGCATTTTTACATAGAAAATATTAATTTAAAAATATTAACTCATAACTACAATTAGGTCCCAATTATTATAAATCCTTAATCCCTAAATTAAGTACTTCCATGGCTATAGCAGATATTCTAAGTGATCTTATCTGTCCTATTAAAGTAGACCTAGTGAACGAATGTGAATAAAAAATGTACCACAGTTAGGGAAAATACTAGGATGATTTTATTGCTACTGTAGGTAAAATTGGTTGAGTAATTTGCTTGGAACTTAGAATTATCTATCAAAGAAGCAGAGACCATACTGACTGGATTGAAAGCTCAGGGCTACCAAAACAATGGTTTGCAAATTAATTTTCAAGTAGATACGACACAGCCTTTAAGTCAAATATGGGCATCATGCTTACAATTTTTTTCAGTGGGAATTTAAAAATAAAGATCAGTATGTCACAATGAGTGGTCATTGTATCTTTTATATAAGAGTTGAAAGATCCTAAAATCAGCATTGAGGTGAAAATAAACCATCTATAAATCCCCTTTTATAAGACAAACACCAATAGTGCATTAATTTTTGCTGTATTTCATAGATTCACGTCACTACACTCAATATATAATTAAATAATGTTTCTCTGATTGGATTTTAATTTATGGGTTCTAGAGTATACAACTGGGAAAATGCCATATTCTTATGACACCAATATCATTTTAGGTTTGGTTCAAATACTATACACACAAACATACACCCACACCAAATGCAACAAATCTATAGAGCTATCCAATCACTTTAGGTTCGTTTGCTTATTATCACTGTTTTTGAGTAAATTTTGTCATGTTTAAAACGGATATTATGGCAGATTAAAGGTAGTCACAAACTCTTTGACTCTGCTTCCATGAAGAATTGGAGCCTATGAATCTGTGTGTGTACTGTGACCACTTTGATCAATAACATATAGCCACAATGATGCTGTGGGCAGGTGCTGGGTCTAGATCTTAGGAGGCTAGAAACATCTATCTACTGTTTCTTGGAACATTCTCTTGAGTAACCCTGAGCCACCACACAAGAATCCCGACAACCCTGAGCCTGCCATGCTAACTGGCACATATAGTCACCCTCCTTGGCAGCCCCTGGCCAACCTCAGCCTTTTAGTCATCCATACCAAGGCTCCAGATGTGTGAATGAAGACACCTTAGACCTTCCAGATGAGCCTGTCTTCTACTGAACACCAAGGTGGCCTCAGTCGAAACCACACAGGACAGAATAGCCCAGCTGAGCTCTTCCTGAATTCTTGATCCATAAGATCATAAGATATAATAACTCGAAAACCGGTTCCTAATATCTCCCACTGCTTCATTTAAATCATATTTTCTGTATAAGTGAAGTTAATAAAAACATTCTGTGAATCTCATCTATACATATATCCAAGTCATCTGACTTGGTTTCCTGTGATAGAACAGAAGTCCTCGGTGTATATCTTACAATTTTCTGGCAGCTTTGGCTTCCCCTCAATTTCAGAATAATAAAAATATTAAATAATTCTGCAAAAAAAACCCCCACCAGAATCAAAGATGGGGCGCTGCTTAAATGTCACCTCTTCAGAGAGGACTTCCCTGACCAACCTGTGTGTACATGCTTTACTGATCTCCTTACTCTGCTTAATTTTCTTGTTACATTTATCACTGCTGACATTACAAATGTCCACCTTCACTTTTGCATATCACTTCCCTGAGTGTACTGTGTTTTGTTTACTGCATAGAACCGTGACTCTCACACAGTGCCTCAATAAATATTTGCTGAAGAGTTAAAACTTTGTCTTTAGATATTTGACCTGAAAATTACAAACTTTGTTTTTAGAAATAAAACTATGTCACCCCAATATTTTAAAAGAGAAAGGTATTATGGCATTGTCTAATATAGACATATTCATTTCAATATAGAAATATTCAGTTCTCAATAAAGACTAATAAAATGCATTTATTACTGTTTTGGTTTTAAGGGATAATTACCTCAAATATTTACTTGATATTCACTTGTATAATCAAAAGCCATTTAAAAATTAACTTGCTTTTGAATGTCATGTTAAATCTTATAGCTCTCTGTGGAGTTGATAATCAACCAAATTTTTTTCTTTTTCTTCCCTTGATTTAATTCACATGACAGTAAATTGTATGTGAAATACTAGCGCCTCCACACTTCATGTGATAATCTGTATAATTCATGATCCTGAGGGTGTCAAGACATTTATTTTAGCACATGTAAGTTTATAATGGCATTGAAACATTATGTTGATGAAATCAATCATCCTATTTGACAAAGGGTGGAAAAAAGTCTAGAAGGCCTTTAAGTAAAAGTGAAATTGACTTTAAAATGGCAAAACATACAGTGGCTCCCCATTTGGTTTAAATGAACATGCTATTATCAATCTATTCAAAAAATCTCAGTGTGGTACCATTTCCCTATTAAAGCTTTATGCAGAAGGGGTGGAGCTATTTTGTATGCTTTTCCTTTGTTCTTCCACCACTTTCTCTTTCCCATGTTTACATTACAAGAGGAAAGTTAAGAAAATAAAAGAAGAAGCCAACTGAGAAAGGCCACATAGAAGATTTGAAGCTTCAGGAGTGAGAGCAAGGAGCACAAATCCTCCAGGCATGTTGCTTGCATGGCTAACAATACATTTCACTTTAAAATTCAGTTAAACTGCATGAGAAGCTACATCATCATTTTCCTGAATTCATCTCTCTTTCCCATGCAACAGATGACTGTTCTTCTTATCAACCACTCTCATAATGGGCAATAAACAACCAACAACCTCAGCAACGTGTATTATTAAGATTCGTCCTTTTTTAGGCCAGCTGTCCCTGCAATTATATTTTACAAATACGATTCTACACAGCTCCTCTCAGTTGAACACAATAATGTAATTTTACTGAATGACTCTGCAGAAGGCCTAATTATTTCTTGAAGCAGGGCTCCTGATGTTATTTTGCATTTAATTCACGACCACATGCTGAAGGTTATTATCTGTGCAGCAACCAGTTGAAATGTTTCCTAAAGTATTTCACATACTTTTTAACCTGTGACTTTAAAAAACAATTGTACTTTGCTTTGCTTCTCAAACACACCTGAAGGACTCAGAGATAATAGGGAATTAAATTATAAAGCTTATATACGTTGAATTAAATCCATTCTTAATTCAAAAATATGTACTAATTCTAGTGTTATTGAAAGTACACTTTGGTCAGCCAATCAGTTATCCATATATTTTATTTTAATAACAAAATAAACTTGTGAATCTGTTTCAGTGACTGGGAAGGATGTTATTCATTCATGGAGTCCTTTCAGAAAGCATCACTTAAAAATGATCTTCTCTTCTTGAAATACCTAGAGTCTGTTTAGATTTCCTTGTGATATTCATCATGATACTGCTTAATTTGTGGTAACTTTTTTTTTTTACAAAGACATATATATGCATCTGTCCTTATCTTCCATTTAAAAGTACATTGATATGAAAAAATACCACAATAAATAGTTAATATAAAGCAATTGCTTACATAGTACTAGTACCTCATCCTTTTTGTATGTTATCTCCCTAAATCTTCACAGTGTTCCTGGGTAAAAACCCCATTGAACAGGTAAGAATTTCAAAAATTGGAAAAATTTAGTAGCTTACAAAAGGATAAACAGGTAAAAACCCCATTGAACAGGTAAAAACCCCATTGAACAGGTAAGAATTTCAAAAATTGGAAAAATTTAGTAGCTTACAAAAGGATAAACAGGTACTAAATGGAGAACACAGGATTCTAGTCAAGAATCTGCTGTCACAGATCTAACTCATAACAGTACATGCTGACACATATTTAGATTACATTTTCAGTTGCAGAGATATCATGTGTGTGTATGTGTGTTTGTGTAATTGTCAAGATGTGTAGATTTCTTTGGAAGGAATATAAGGTTAACATTAAAGTTTCCCACATGGACATTGGGTCTTTAAAAACTGACAAATACTACAGCAGTACTATTAACAAAGTACTAGTATTTTAAATTCTAGAATAGAGGCTGTAATAAAATTTGTCTTTACTATATGACTTTACTTGGGGGAATTAAATGTAGTGCTTTATGGAAATAAAAATGATTCACTCTCTGATATAGTACATAGTTACATTTGAGGGGAAAAAGTATCCTGCTGAAGACTGAAGGTGAAAATAATATTTAGAGCTATAATAAAAGAAAAAAATGAAGTTACAAATAATAATAGTAAACTTAAAATATAAACATGATTTGTTAAAAAACAAACAAACAAACAAAAAGTATCTATTTCACTTTTCCAATAGTTCTGGCAGCCCAGTAAACCATCTCTACAATTTAGGCTTGTTCTTGGTCACAGAGGTTCGTTTGTTGAAATGACATTAAAATATACCTACAAACCCCACGAATTCTACCATGAAGGTTGGTCGGTAAAAATAGTTAGCTATTAGTGAGCCCTGCCTGAAAGAATATGTTTATTTATATTACCTAGGAAACATTTAATTCACACTGAAAATGAGTTGTGACAAGTGTAATTCCAAACCAGAAGACAGAAAAAATACCTATGTTAATGAAATTCACAGAGAAAGCATTCCCGTGTTCCAGAGAAATATCCTGAGTCATTTTCTTAGTTTCCAAATGATGAAGGTCAAATAGTTGTGACTTTAGTAATAATTCATACAGATATGTCATTTAATTTTTTTTAACTTATCAGTAAGAAACTTAGGAAACATGATTACTTAATTAATAGTTCCTGTGCTAAAGTATTAACGGAACTAAATAATACTCTTCTAATGAAAATTACAATAACAGTGTAAAAATATATCCTGAGGTCTATTCTGCAAAATGAGAGTCAAAAGACAGGATATATGATTTCAAAAAACATGTTCAGACTGCAGTGCTATTAATGACATAATTAATATAGCTATTTTATACTTTATATCCAGGTGGATAAAATGATTTGTACAATTGATGAAATCATAAAATCATGAATATTGAAGATGTGCTTTATCAAAAGAGATACCATTAAACATTAGATGCTGCGTGTGTAGGAAGAGGCATCCTGTGAATAAAAGAACTGTCATTTTAGGTCTTCATACATTCAAAGAATATTTCCTAAGTATTTTTAACTATTAGGGAGAGATAAATCAAATTCATATATAAAATTTTCTAACACCCAGAAGCAATATATAATTTAGGATTAGGGCACAGAGTGATTTTAGGTGTAAGAGATTGATATCTTGTCTATTCCACAATAATAAAGAAATCATAAAATGGTCTTTTAAGTTGTTTGTACGGCTTTACAGTGAATGGATTTTTCCGATTATATTTTCCCAAATACTAATTGTATAGTAACAGATTATTATTATTTTTTTGTGTGTGTGTGTGGTACTGTTTTGTTTTTTGTGGTACGCCGTCCTCTCACTGTCGTGGCCTCTCCCGTTGTGGAGCACAGGCTCCGGATGCGCAGGCTCAGCAGCCATGGCTCACGGACCCAGCCGCTCCGCGGCATGTGGGATCTTCCCGGACTGGGGCACGAACCCGTGTCCCCTGCATCGGCAGGCGGACTCTCAACCACTGTGCTGCCAGGGAAGCCCAGTAACAGATTATTAATTGGAATGAAAATATTGCATTTCTACAAGAGTTGTTGTTATATATCAGTTCTCAACCATCAGTCTGTTGTAAAGATTTTGTTACATATTAAAAACTTTAGCCAATGAAGTAATTGGTGTAATACTCTTAGAATAAAAGAAAATATTTGAGTAATCACTAGGTTAAATTGAAGGGGAAACATTAAACCTAGCAACTAAAAATTGAGAATACACCTTCATATAAAGGGTTCATGAAAAATTCTTCAAAAAATGTGAACTTTGATCACATCACAAATAAAACAGTGTATTTCTCAAAGAAGTTTTAGTTTCCATTTTTAATTAAATCATCAAAGTTAGATGTTAAAAAAAACACCTCAAGTTGAAAATAAACACAGAAAAGGAACAAAGCAAAGCAAATCTCTGCTAGAAAGTACTGTATAAAATAGAAAATTACGATGACTGATTATTTAGCAGCCAGCATCATGGTAAGCTGTATATGTCCCAAACTCTATTCAGAGGTACAAGCATAGTTTTGAAAATTTTCATATTTATAAATAGAGAATGAAAATAAATAAGTATTCATATTAATAGGCCATAAAAAGAAGAGCAAAGTATACTAAAAAGAGATAGGAAAAAAATTCCAACACAACTGAGGCAAAAAATAATTGTCCAAGAAAAGTAGAATTAAGTTTTTAAAAGGCTTTTTTTGGACAAACGGAATATATGAAAACTCTTCCAGTCAAATCTGAATTTATATCCATCATGAAATATTGATTTCTAAGATATATTATAATCTTTCAAATATCTTCAGCTCTGCTGCTAGCCAACAGTCAGCAGCAAAAGCCAAGTAAATGGTGCCACTTTGGAAGTAATTTTTCCAGTCAAAGTTGCTTTGTATGATGGATGTTGAAGCAGGAAAAGATATTCCCATCAAGCTCTACCTGAATTGCAGACGTATGAGTGAAAAATTAGCTGCTGTTTTTGAAGCCACTGAATTTTGTGGAATGAATTGCTTTATAGCAATAGCTTCTTCACTAAAATAATTTATTCCTTTGCAATTCCTTTGCAATTTCTTTTGTGCTTTTAGATACCTTTCTTCTTTCAATTGGTTCTCAATTTTGATCCTCAAATTCAATAATTATTGAAATAGTATACATAATAAGTAAAAACATTTAAAACACTCCAACAATAGGGAAATATTTAAACCTATTGTTCATGTATTTATTTATGGATGGTCAGGCCACTCAAGATGGCTGTTCTCTTGCTCTCTGTACATCTTCTGCTCCACCAGACCCTGCTTCACTTACACCCTACTCACATGACTATCCAATCCTCTTAATCGTTGGGCGTAATCAGTAACTGCCAACATGCTTGCCCCCTGCCCCAGCCACTGGTTTCTCAGGTAACTGATAAGCCAACCTGAGGTCAATTCCCTCTATAAATGGTAGCCTCTTTCTCCCCCCAGTAAGCTTGCTATCGTGTCCTGCTTGCCGTCCTGCCGTCCTGCCGTCCTGCCTGCCTGCCTGCCATACATAATGGGCTGTTGCTCTCGGACCTTTTGCTTCAGACAGGTAGGATTCCCTATCCAATAAATCGCTGATGTCTCTGTCGCTGTCTCCCATCTCGAGGATGGGCTTACAGGTCTGTGGGGCGCAGCCCAACAATTTACAGACATTAAAACGTTTACAATGATATTTGATAACAGAGAAAAGGCTTATGACTTAATGTTAAATGAGAACAATTGGATAAAAAAATTTTTTTTTTTTTTGCTTTCTTTGCCACTTCATGGTCTAGCCAATAACCACCTAAATCCACAATTTCTCCTACTCTTTTCCTGCGCCCAATCAGCTGAACATGAGCAGAGAAAACAACCACCCTGATTGTTCTCACCTGAAATTCATGAATATTAGCCTTGATCCTTCCAGACCTATTCCCTCCCATCCCTACTCCATTTCTTCAGTCGTCAAAAGGGATCATTGAAGACTGTCACTAATCATGACTAACCTCACCTGCCCTCACATATTCTGCCCTTCTGCCTATTTCCAGAACTCACTTTTTCATAGATCTGACTAAAGGATGTCCCATTTCCTTTCTTTCTCGTGAGCCTCACAATTCCCCCCTCTTTCTTACACCACATTTTTGCTTCCCTTTAGCTAACTTCAATTACTATTCAAACCATATATTATTTTTCTCATTTTAAAAGAAAAACTTAAAAAAAAAAAGAAAAAGAAAAAGAAAAACTTATTTTGAACCCTTTCCCACCTTCTCCTGAAGTACCACTCATTTTTTTTTTTCTTTTTTTAACTCTCCTTTCAGCAGAACTTCAGGAAAGAGTGACCTATACACACTCACTCTAATTCTTCTCACATTCTCCCTTCATTCCACTGGGGCCAAGTTTTCCTCCATAATACTCCATGGAAACTGTTCTCATCAAGATCACCTATGTCCTCCTCACCTTAAATCCAACAGTCACTTCTTACTTATTCTCATACTTGCACTAGCAGCACTATCAGAGCCAAAACTCGCTCCTACTATATTAAACTTGTTTTTTTTTTTTTTTTTTTTGTGACCTTTCCCGTTGTGGAGCACAGGCTCCGGACACGCAGGCTCAGCGGCCACGGCTCACGGGCCCAGCCGCTCCGCGGCACGTGGGATCTTTCCAGACCGGGGCACGAACCCGTGTCCCCTGCATCAGCAGGCGGACTCCCAACCACTGCGCCACCAGGGAAGCCCCTATTAAACTTCTTTTATTTGGCTTCTAGACACCTCATTCCCTTGCTCTCCCTCCTCCCTCACTGGTTGCACCTTCTCTGTCACATTTTCTGGTTCTTCTTTTCTCCTCACCCTCTTAAGTGCTTCAGGGATCTGTCCTTGGTCTCTTCTCTACCCATTATAATGTGTTTGTTGCTTTATCTGGCCTTATGGTTTTTTTTTGTGTGTGTGCGGTACGCGGGCCTCTCACTGCTGTGGCCTCTCCCGCTGCGGAGCACAGGATCCGGACGCGCAGGCTCAGTGGCCATGGCTCACGGGCCCAGCTGCTCCGCGGCATGTGGGATCTTCCCAGACCGGGGCACGAACCCGTGTCCCCTGCATCGGCAGGCGGACTCCCAACCACTGTGCCACCAGGGAAGCCCTGGCCTTATGGTTTTAAATGCCTTCTACTCCCAAATGTTATATATCTGGACCAGACTTGTCTTTTGAACTGCACAGCTCTACATCCAACTCCATGGTCAACTTTTCCATTTGAGTGTTTAATGCACATCTGAAACTTAGCATGTCCAGATCTGGGTTCTCAGCCTTCTCTCCATCAACAAACTTTCCATTTCAGAATACAGGGTCATGGGCGGTATATTCTGTTGCTCTGGCACAGAGTGGTTGTTCAATACATATTTGCTAAATTAAAGAATAAATGCATACATGAATCAAATTTTCAGGCACAAATACATATAAACAAATAAATGAAAAATGCAAGACATCAATATCTGAATAGTAGTGACCTATAGTGGTGGAGGGATTACAAATGCGACTATTTGTTTTATTTATTTAAATTTTCCATAATGGTTATGTTCAACTCTTATAGCTAGAGAAAGTATTGAAAGTACAACCATTCTAGATTTTAAGACACATAAAGAAAAAGACTGGATAAGTAAATTAATGAAAATACTGCTTTAGCAGAACTAAATAATTAGAATTTATGATTATGTTTATAGGGTCATCAAGTAAAGTTTCTTTTTGCTCTACTAAAAAGAAAAAAGGCATTTCAATGAAAAGTAATGATATTAAATAAATTTTAGTGGACATTTTCTCATATTTATGAAAAATAGAGAAAAGGAATTTTGCCTTTTTATTGTAAAATTCTATTTATTTATTTATTTATTTATGGCTGTGTTGGCTCTTCGTTTCTGTGCGAGGGCTTTCTCTAGTTGTGGCAAGTGGGGGCCACTCTTCATCGCGGTGCAGGGGCCTCTCACTATCGCGGCCTCTCTTGTTGCAGAGCACAGGCTCCAGACGTGCAGGCTCAGTAATTGTGGCTCACGGGGCTAGTTGCTCTGTGGCATGTGGGATTTTCCCAGACCAGGGCTCGAACCCGTGTCCCCTGCATTGGCAGGCAGATTCTCAACCACTGTGCCACCAGGGAAGCCTGGAATTCTGCCTTTTTAATTGCTATGTCAGATCTAAGAAAGTGTCTGGCACCTGTAATAAGTATTTTCCATAACTTAAAACGCTATTTTAATTTTATTAGGTGAATTTTTTTATGAGTAATTGATGCTCAACATTTGTATCAATTTCTTATTTTATATCCCCTAGGGCCTCTCCATACCAATAGTTGATTAACAATAATTCAAATGATCAAACTAAGTTTCTGTTAAATTGATATATAATTCAGATATTTGATCAAATCCTTCCACTAAATTACTGTTGCAAAATGAAATACATTTTTTTCAAGTTAAAAATCTAAGCATTTTAACTAAGGGTCAGACAATGTAGTCAGCTTTTATTTCCTTCTGAGTTGTATCTACTTTTTATTTATGCTCATGGAATTATCCAGTGGATACTTGGAGCTGATGGGGCTAGAGGACTCTAATATTATAGTCTAGGCTATGCTAAAAAGAACTCTTTGTGTTTTAAAAACCACATGTGTCATCTACATTCCTCATGAAAATGATCACTGAAAAGTTCTTATGAAAATAGAACTGATAACAAGTACTCATACATGTCCAAATACGGATTAAAGTTTATATGACTTTTCCTTCTTTCTTAACAAGGGCTCAGGGCTTCATGTTCTTTAATGAATAATGATGTACAATTTGTATACACACCCATAGAACTGAATGTTTGTTATGAGCATAGTGGTTATGAGCTTAGGCTCTGGTTTTAGGCAAACTCTGTGACCTTAGATTATTGAAAGCTGTGACTCAGTCTCCTCTTTGTAAAATAGACATTAAAATAGCACTTAACTCATTATTGCTATTTTGAGGATTAAATAAAAGAATATACATAAAGTTTTTGGAACATTTCCTGAGTCATGTTCCTAGAAACTATGACATACAGCAATGGACATATACCTACATTGGGATACATTTCTTTTTCTCTATATGTGTATTGTATTGGTTTGCCAGGACTGCCACAACAAAATACCAGACAACAGAAATTTATTTTCCCACAGTTCTGTGGCTGGAAGCCCAATACTGAGGTGTCAGCTTCTCCTGAGGCTTTTCTCCTTGGCTTCAGGTGGCCACCATCTGGCCGTGTCCTCACATGCTCTTTCCTCTGTGTGCAGACATCTCTGGCATCTCTTTTGAGTGTCCAAATTGCCTCTTCCTATAAGGACACAAGTCATATTGGATTAGGACCCACCCTAAAATCCCCATTTTAACTTAATCTCTTCTTTAGAGGCCCTATCTGCAAACGCAGTCCTATCCTAAGGAACTGCGAGTTAGAACTTCAACATATGAATTTTGGGGGACACAGTTCAGCCCGTAACACTTGTGTACAAATTTCACAAAGTTCTCTAGACACTGTCCCCCATTATGCCAATCCCTATATTGTTTAATTATTACAATAGTCCTATGAAAGATGTATCATTTATTTATTTATGAAGATTCCAAGGCTGAAATAAAGATTATCTTACTCAGAGGAACTAAAATGATGACAAGTTTAGAATCCAGGTTTTAAACAATGTCTGATTCAAAGGCTAAGTTTTTCCCACCACATTGTGATTTATCCTACATTGATCAATTGTCTGTCATTGGTCAACTCACTTGCCAGATAAACCTTTCAAAGGACCACTTTTTTGTAGATGTTGTTTTAAATTTTTGTTTGCTTTTTAATCATCTCCGTTGGCCAAGCTGTTTAATCGTTTGTAAATAGATGTATCCTTGTAGAATTTCATTTTTGTTTTATTGGAGTGATTGCCTTTTTAAATTTTGAATTTATCAATGATTGTCAAAGTAAGAATCAATTAAGCTTTCTTACAACTTTTGCCATGTCTTCACTAGACTCACTGGAACGAGGATTGGGCCATTTTTGCCTATGTGGCCAATTTGGATGATGGTAAAATGAGATTAAGATTGTCAGGAATTCCTGGAAAATGAGAATAACTCATACGGGTTTATTGAAGATAAGGCTGAACAAGGCACAGAATTTTGGGTTCTTTTGCCCTATCTTTATCACTGCTATCTTCTATTTGTCCACATTCCTAAAGTAGACTAATAAATGGAATTAACGGTATGGCTTTTTAAAAAAGGGTTTATTTTGGGGATAAAAAGAGGACTAAGAAATTAGACCAATTTTTTTTTTCTAAGTGGATTGTAAAAGTACCACTGATTTTCAAAACAACACTGATTTCAACAAATAAATGTTGTCATCTCAACTGACTCATTTTGTTAAAAGTGGTTTTATGTACCAATCTGTGGCCTACTCTAAATGGATGCTCTTGTCAAAGTGCAGATTTTGAAATTTTCTTTTCATGTTATTAAGCCTTTTTCCTCCCCTGTGATATGATCCACTGAGCACAGTGAAAGACATATTATAATTTTTCACAATAACAGCATTTTTTAAAAAGGAGATATAAAAGTTCTTTCACTTCCATAGTTTTTTTTCTTTCTTTTTTGCTAATAATCCCTCTTCAGAGACCATTTTTGCCATGAAAATAGATGTTTCTCTACTATATGGCTTTACCAGCAAGTTGCTTCAAGTTTCCAAAACCTGCGGCAATTTGCGATTTTGATAATATATGACTTTATATTATGCAACCATATACAAATTACCTAAAACAGTGAGAAAGAGCCCAGCTGACTACTTAGGATAAATATCTCAGTAAAAAAGTATTTTCATTTAAATTTTATCATCTATGACTTGCTTAGTTATTATTAACATTATTTTATTATTATAAGTAATAACTAATATTGTTATTTATATTAGTTATTATTATGATTGATGTGGGAAGGTAATATTGTACACTGTGATTCATGTTTGGATTTATTGCTTTGTAAAGGAGTGATTTTATTTATCAGAGAAAAAACCATAAAACTCTTGTATATTCAGGTTTAGTAATAATTTTTTAAAGGTGTAGGATAGTTTATTATTTATGAATTTGATACTTTTTAAAGATAAATGAATCCAAATATTATTTGAAGAAATAAACATCATTTTTCTTAGTTTTAAATAGTTTTATAATTTTATATTTAATTTGAGTTATAAGAAATTTTACATATCAAAATGAGAAAATATCTTAATACAATTAAAAATATATATAATTCTAAAATGTATGGTTGAATTCCATTTATTGGGTTCAACACTGGATTTAAGGTGGGTTAAAATTCAGATTCCTCAATGCCAAATTTTGTATCAGATAAATTATTTTTGGAGAAGTACAAGGGAGCTTTAATAATGCTGACATGAATTAATATTTTTCTGTAAAATATACATTTCAATATTAGTAAAAACATTGATTTTTGAAATTAAAGTATTAAAGTATTTCTTAATATTTTATTCTTTCTATCAACGATCACTGTTAGAATATTTTAAAGACAGTCTTTCTTTCATTCACTAGAGCATTTCCCTTAAAAAAACAAAGCAAATCAACTTTTGAAAATGGATTGAAAATGTACGTATAGTGAATCTAGCTTTGCATTTCACATTTTGTTACATCATGTAGTTTTGAATTATGTGTATTTTATAAAATAATAATACTCCTTGGTTATGATGTTGAAATACGATCATCCAAGCAAATGCAATAACATTTGAACTTTATCAATTTGAGTTCTCAAAGCAAACTAGTAAAAAACCTCCCAAGTAAAAGATCATCTAAAGTACATACAGTGCCTTAATTCTCTTAATTTTCCCTCAATTGGATGTAAAGAGTGATTAACTGAAGTGCTGATTATAAAATGATTTGCAGGGTACACAAGTAGATTCAGTCATCTATTTAAGTCCACAAGTATTTTTCCAGTATAAAGTAGCCATGGGTACAAATTGTCTCCCAAAACCAAGGCAATTCATTTCCACTTTGAAAGATTAATATTCTTGAGGGGGGAAAAATTGCTAGTGCTGCATGATTCACATTTCCAGAAATTCACATTAAATTTATAACTAGCACCCAAATTTCACTACACATGCCCTCATCATCATCACCTCCTATTTATATTATTGAGCAATATGTATAGAATATTATGTTCTAGGCTTTTGTTATATATGGCATTGACATTTCTCAGATTGAAGCCAATTTCACAGATCTGAATTAATACAAGAATTTAGTATGCTTATTATAAATAAAAGTTCCCTCGCAGTCAAAAGACATAGAAAGCTTCCAGGTAAATATTCAAACTGCTATGTATTCAAAGAAAAAATAGACTCTCTAATAGGGTATGTAAAAATGCTTTCTATTTCTATTGTATTCAATTTTCTCTCTGAACTAAAATTCTATTAATGAATGTAATTAAAATGAAAATGGGTGAGTACTTTATATGGGTTGCATCTCTGGGCATCGTTATTCATATAGTTAAAATTATTGTCCTTAGAATTAGGTAAAATTGTAAGGCTTCTCGAACTTTGCATATAATATAAATTTGTGTTAAATACTTAGAAATTTTAAAAATATAAAATGCATTTCTGAGGCAAAATTGAAACTTGTAAAATAATGTGGTACTTCTACATGTCCTTTGTAAATGGGCCATATACATTTTCAAACTTCATCAAATCAAGCAAACTAGTGAACCAGATGTTAAGCAAAAATAACATGGTTATAACTTAAAAAAAAAAAAAAAAGAGAGTGGGGAATGTACCCCTCTCTTTTATTAGAAGGTATATGTTCTCAAAGGCAGGAAAACTATGAACAGCTGTTAGACACCATGCTTAAATTGGCTGTGAATATCTGAAATAGTTGTCCATAGTAATAGGAAATTCATGGTTATTTTACACCTTTAGAAAAGCTTTAGTTCCAGCCTATCAAAGCTCATTCTTTCCTGGAAGAAGCTCAGAATTACATGGTTTCCATATCTGTGGAGCATGTTGTGCTTCTCAATCATCTAACTGCAGTAAGACTGGCACAATAAGATCACTGTGTCTGGGCATTTTCTCAAGCCATGTTTGTTTTCAGCAGGATAGGGGCAGGGAGGGCAGAAAAAACAAAAGCAGACTCCCAGTCACAGGATGAGAGGCCAGTTTTCAGCCTACGTAAAACTGTTAGTGGAACCATGAACAAGAAACTGTCTTTGTTTTTACTTTCTTAAGTAGCTTGACCTATTAGAAAAGAAAGTTCTCTGCATTTTCCCTATCATAAAGACCTTCTTACTATTTTTTTATAGTTATAGCTTCTTTAGATCTGTACTGGAGGGTAATACTATTCAGTGAGTAGCATGAAACACTGTTTTTATTATAAAATACCAATATCAGTCAAGCTTTACCAAAAAGAACCTTTTTTAGATAAAATTTTTACAAGCTTACTTATCTTTTTCTCTTTTGAACTCAAAATGTTAGAAAATAATAAATGACTTAAGAGATTTTATAGTATTCCTGAGAATATCTGCCTGAGTATAAAATGTGAAAGTTATTATATAAGAAAAATCATTAGAAGCCGTTTTATTTTTTATTGAAGTATAGTCAATTTACAATGTATTAGTTTCTGCTGTACAGCAAAGTAATTCAGATATATATATATATATATATATATATTCTTTTTTATATTCTTTTCCATTATGGTTTATCATAGGATATTCAATATAGTTCCCTGTGCTATATACAGTAGAACCTTGTTTATCCATTCTAAATATAATAGTATGCATCTGCTAATCCCCAAATCCCAGTCCATCCCTCCCCTCCCCCCACCCCTTGGCAAACACAACTCTGTTTAAAAGGCATTTTAAAAGTATCTAAAAAGATAGTCATATATTCTGAGTTTTGGGATTTAAAAAAAAATTTACAATGAGTTTTCATCCATTTATGATTTAAAAAAAAAACGAATGAAAAGGACAATGCAAACTCTATCTTAATGTACAAATAAACGTTGATTATTCTCCCAAACAAATCTTACTGAACTTTACTTCAGTAGTCACTGAAATTTTGTCTAGAAGACCAAATTCTTCTTTGGTTAATTGGACTTCATGAAGTGGAATGGGCAAGAAGAAACTGAAGGTATATTTGCTATTTTTGACATACCTATCACCAGTTCCACATGCTACTACATCAGGATATGCTGCCAATTGGATAGACATGACTAACTCACACTTTATATGACTAACTGAATTTCGGTGGAAAAAAATGGCCTTTGAAAACCAGCTGCAAAATTGACCAGAAAGGTTTCCTATATATCAAAAATTATTCTCCAAACATGTTTTATGAGCTATGCCCAGCATCAACTCATTTGTCTTTCATATGAGTTTTTGAGGATATTAGATAAATCAAACTTAGGATATTACAGAGAGGAAAATATACAGAAATTTACAGTGAAGCAAAAAGATAACAAAGACTAAAATTTATGTTTTAAGGCAAGAGAGCGCAATTCTTATTTAATAAATCACTGACAAATTTTCATTTATCTAATAGGAGTAATTCATCTTTTTTAGGATTCTGTCTACAGGATAGTCCCACCAGAAGGGGAGGGGGCAGAAACATCTTTTGATGGTGATTTGATGATATTAAAAAACCTCAAAACAATTTCATCAAAATCAGAATCTGCTCATGTTAAGATCGCCAATTCCACCGTTTATTATTTCTCTGAGAACTTTGGGCAAATGAGTTGGCTGATGGCAAAGAGATTAACTTGCAAAACAGGATGTAAAGATCAGTTCTTTTGCTTTGGCAGGCTTCTTTCTGTGCTAATCCTTTGCAGTTATACTTAGGGGTCTGTACCCTCTTGACTTCAGACATTGATCTGCAATCCATACACATTTTTATCCCTTCTTTGAGCTCATCAGGTCATTGCTTTTATTATTTCACTGATTAGTGATTGTTTTGGCCACATAAAACCTTAATTTTGACCACTTAGGCTGAGAACCAAACTAGAAAATATGTTTTCTGAAGGTAGGAATGATATTTTTTTTTCTCTAAAATTTATCATTTCATACTAGCTCAAGATTGGGCATAAAGTGTGTGGGACTCATAATTCTTACCTGATTAACGAGTTTTGACATTAGATTGGCCAATAGGCTCTGATTTTTTTTTAAACAACTTTATTAGAGTATAATTGCTTTACAATATTGTGTTAGTTTCTGCTGTATAACAAAGTGAATCAGCTATGCATATACATATATCCCCATATCTCCTCCCTCTTGCATCTCCCTCCCACCCTCCCTATCCCACCCCTCTCGGTGGTCACAAAGCACCTAGCTGATCTCCCTGTGCTATGTGGCTGCTTCCCACTAGCTATCTATTTTACATTTGGTAGTATATATATGTACATGTCACTCTGTCACTTTGTCCCAGCTTACCCCTCTCCCTCCCTGTGTCCTCAAGTCCATTCTCTACAACTGCGTTTTTATTCCTGTCCTGCCCCTAGGTTCTTCAGAACTATTTTTTATCTTTAGATTCTATATATATGTGTTAGCATATGGTATTTGTTTTTCTCCTAGGCTCTGATTTTGTGTGTTTCCCACAATTTCTTCCTTGTCACCCCGCCCCTGCCAACACACACCCCTCTTTAA
This sequence comes from Phocoena phocoena, assembly GCF_963924675.1. Lineage (NCBI taxonomy): Eukaryota > Metazoa > Chordata > Mammalia > Artiodactyla > Phocoenidae > Phocoena > Phocoena phocoena. The sequence goes on from NC_089222.1 coordinate 106,814,318, forward strand.
TTTTTCTTATATTTGGATCTTCATGTTTTCAGCCTTAGATTTATCAACTTAGCTCTTCTCCTGACCATTCTGTTGATTGGCTTTGTGGAGTGGATCCCTCAGTCCTTGGTTTCTGTGCCTTTATATCTTAGTCCTCCGCCCAATTTCCTGTCTTACAGAGGCTTTTGCATTTGTTTCCATCTTATTGAGAAAGTATTTGTTAAGATAATCAATGGAAGTAAGCATTATGAAAAATTCAAAGCCTGTAGATTAAAAAAACAACAACGACAGCATTTACTTTCTATAGATTACTTAGAGTCGGGGGGGAGGGTGGGAGAAGATGTTTTGATTTGAAAGAAAATCTTGTCCTGGAAACTGTTCACTTGCTGTAATACGGGTGAAAAGTCCCCGAAACTTTGGAGAAAATGTTTAGTGTTTGCAGCTCAAGTTATCAAAATCATTCATGTGTTAATTATTCTGTTTTAAACATATATTACTTATGGTAGACAGTTTAAACCACATCTGTATTAAATCTGCCATTCGATTAAAATGAAAAACATTCTGACATTCACTGAAAGAACTGGGGAAATGTTCCATGATGCCCACCTGTACCACATGTTTGTAGGGGCAAGAAGTTAAGCTGTCTGACCTGTGGTCACAAATCTAAATACCCCATCCCACGTAGGGATGATGAAATGACCAACCACGTAGATCTGCATCATGGTTCCAATTTGCATATGTCAGACACTTAGTTCAATGGGCCACAGAGACCTGTTAGGCAGTACAACCTTCTACATAGAGTTTCAAGAAAGCAATTGTTAGATTCTATGGATACTATACAACCTTGTTCAATGGAAAGGGGCATCTTTTTCCTGCAATGCCACCAGTTGAATAACTCTTTAGTTTTTACGGGCTGCTGTAACAAAATACCATAAACCAGGTAGCTTATAAACAACACATTTATTTTCCCAGTTCTGGAGGCCGAAAAGTACAAAATAATGTGCTGGCAGTTTTGGTGTCTGGTGTCTAGACAGCCATTCTTTCAATGTAATCTCACATGGCATAAGGGGTTAGGGATCTCTTTGAGACCTCTTTTATAACAGCACTCTCACTAATAAGAGCTCTGCCCTAGTGGCCTAATCACTTCCCCAAGGCCCCACCTCCAAACAGCATCACATTGGGGATTAGGTTTCAAGTATGAATTTTGGGAGGACACACACATTCAGTCTATAGAGCACTGTTTAATTTCTTTCATAAACTATTAAATGTTTGCCTGACACATACCAGATACTGCACTAGATGCTCTGGATTTAAAAGAGAATAAGACACCATTTCTGTCCTCCAAATCTCACAGATTGGTAGGCAAGACACGCACAAAAAATATAATTTCTTTTCAGGGTAACAGAGGTATTTCTCTAATAGATTCCCTCTGTTAGTGTATAGATCTATTTAGTGTTAATGGAATTATTTTCAGTAATAGAAGTAAATCTAGAGTTAGCTCATAAGCTGGCCATGCCTGAAGAGTGATATTTTCAGTGGACCAGAAATGATCTTATAGGGTTTCCAATTTATTCTGACCATGATCACAAAACACTGATGTATAAAACCAATATATATACATATATATATATATATAAATTCATTAATTTATGTTAAGAAATACAATTATAGGAAAATTAGACATTCATATTTATTTTCCAAGCATATTCTCTCCCTTTAGGCAATCTGTATTAAAAGCCAAATTATTAGGACATTGCTTGGTGAGCAGAGTATCACAGTAAGGGACTATTGCTATGGGACCCTCATCTGTATGAGTATATTTTGTCCCTTTCCACAAAGCCTGGTGGACAAGATGCTGCTGTAGTTCTAGCAGGATATTTTGCATAGGACCTCTATTCCTTGGCAAACTCCATCCAAAGCAGGATGTTTATTGGCTCAGTATTCAGTCATGTCTAAGAAACCATTAGGATTAAATTTAACCATGAGTCACAAATTATATGCCAGCTACTTTTCCTACATTGTTCTTAGCTGAAATATAGCTCTTCCTTGAAGATACCACTGTCTGCATCTTTCAATTTTGAACTCACTTTCCTGATGGTCAGAAAGTAGGATTTTGTCGTTTTTTTCTCTCGGTTGCAGTTCCATGATGATTAGTACCGAGATTTTTTTAAATAAAATGTTTTTCTTAAGATTCACGGCGTTATGTTCAGTTATCTTTTGCCTCTCCTTTGTCTACTCTCTTCCTGATTCCTAATTTAATCCTCCTCATTCACTGAAAAATTTGGCAGGAGCGAATCACATTCCTTTTCACTCAAATTCCTCACTATTCTCACTCTGAACTAGTATCAACAATTCTATTAATGTGGAATTTCCATAGCCCAGAGATTATTCTGACTCCTTGTTGTGACTGTATATATTTCTGTAGCAATTCACTACACATTAATGTTGTAGTTTAAATCTTTTAGGCAAATCTTATTTTCATGATCTCTAGGTTCTTAGAGTCATTCCTCAATCTCTATGCCCTGCCTGTAAGTATCCGCTAAAGTGGTGGCAGAAAGTGATTGTCACAACCAACCTAGGGGCAGGACAGGAAAAAGGACACAGACATAGAGAATGGGCTTGAGGACTCTGGGAGGGGGAAGGGTAAATTGGGACGAAGTGAGAGAGTAGCATTGACATATAGACACTACCAAATGTAAAATAGATAGCTAATGGGAAGCAGCTGCATAGCACAGGGAGCTCAGCTAGGTGCTTTGTGACCACCTAGAGGGGTGGGAGGGAGATGCAAGAGAGAGGAGGTATGGGGATATATGTATACGCATAGCTGATTCACTTTGCTATACAGCAGAAACTAACACAATATTGTAAAGCAATTATACTCCAATAAAAATGTTTAAAAAATAAATAAGTCATGGGGGAAGAAAAAGAAAGAAAGTGATTGTCAGGTTTTGGGGGGAGAGAAGTAGTGGAAGAGTTAGTGAAGGCTTAATCAGAGCTCAGTTGTAAAAGGTCAGTAGGAGTTCACCGTGCTGGCCATATGGCAAAAGCCTTCCTAGGAGGTGCTACCTCAACAAAGACGTAAAGTCATAAAATAGCATGATGAAGTACGTAGGAAGGAATGGTTAGAAATAAGGCTGGACATAAAGCCAAAGATTTCTGATCACTGTCTTCATGCTTGGTTTCGTCCACTCACCTGTATATGTAAAATAAGCCTTTGATATGGCCTTCATAAGTAATCAGTTTGTAGCCTTCTTATACTTCATCTGAGTTTTTGAACTTGATTTAATTCTGTCCCTTGAAATATCCATGTTTTTTTCCCTGCCACTCAGTCAACACAACTGCCGCACCTCAGGCAGGTGTTGGGCTAGAATACGGCAGTCGCCAGATAATGGAGAGCCTAGTATATGCAGATTTTTGCTTTATTATTTTGGCCAACAGAAAATGACTGAAGTGATTAGAAATCCACTTTTAAGGGGAACTGGGGAGCTTGAGTGACTGAGTAGATGGTGCTAACAGTAGCTTCACCATACTTCATTAATAACATGAAAAACATAGTTAACTTTAACCCTAGGTGATTCTCATTGTAGGTTAAACAAGTCTTTAAGAGAAAGCTATTCTGCAAGAATAGACAAGAATAAGAGAAAACTACCTTAGTAGACTTTTGCCATTCAAACAGCTGACAAGAGAAAATAAACCTTTTTCAGTTAAAAGGAACTTCTGCAAGGAAGTTTAGTCTTCTTCAGCTGATGTTTTGACATATATGCCTATTTTTTTAATGTACTTGAATAATATATCCTGTTAAGGAGTCTATCAAAAACATGAGTCTTTTCTCCTAGTTTCTGACCAGTTGCCTAGGGATTAGTTCTCATCTTTAGTATCTGACTTGTTTCTTGACTATGAACCTATAGGGATTGACCTATTCATGGTTTGACAGATATAAAAAATAATGATCCATATGTTTCCAAAACAAGATGGATTTATGATTTTTGCTACTAGGAAGCTTGGTAGAGGAAATTTGCTGAATCATGTATGGTCAGTCTGTTATCCAGGCCTCTCCAAGTAATCTTTTCTTTGACATTGATAAACAGTTCTCCCAGGCTCTGCCCAACCTTAGAGAACCCAGAGACTCAGATTTACTGTTGAAGAAACGAACTGCCTTGCAGGCACCAACAGTATCAGTTGGTATCAGTTTTATAGTTTTTGTAAAATAAGGGCCACTACTCTAGTTGGTCCTTGGCCACCTGCTCAACTGAGCATGTTTTAACACAATCAACTGAAGCCCAGTAATTGGAACAATGGAATAATGATGATTGTATTTCATTTTAAAAAAATGGAAAAAGACAAATATTTTTAAAGACTTCAGTATATTGATGTATGTGAAATATGTAATGGATTGGACTTCATAATGTCTGTAGCTTTATATAGTTCTCAAATTCTATGACATAAATTGTGTTTTAATGGTCTTTATTAAAAAAGAAAGACTCATGTCAATGTGAAATACAGACTCATCCAGGAAGAATGAATTTAAATAGTCATATGATCCAGTTGCTCACAAACCTATGGACCTCTAAGTGCTGAAGGAATTTGGAAATATCTCAGTGAGTCTGAGAACTCTTTTTGTATATGCTCCTCAGGCATTATTCAAAGAGTAAATAAAGTATCTATAGTATACAGAGATTTTTTTTTTTATAAATCTATGAAGATTCTTTTTATTATTAAGAAATTCACTTAAATGTTTCCAGAAATAAATTTAGTAGCTTTCCTATCTATAAACACAATCAAAATTTTACAAAAAAGGTAAAGGGAAACCTAGGAATATTTCCAACACAAAGCACGATAGAACAATATAGAATAAATACAATTAAAACTCTGAAACCTATTATAGAACAGAAGATTACTAGACAGAGAAAATATATTTTGTTCTAGAATAGGAAAATACTGAAATTTGTCAACTTTCCTAAGTTAATCTATTAGTGCCATGCAATCAATCCTGGTCAAATTCTTAATGTAATTTTTTAACATGAAAAAAATGACTCTAAAGGACATCTGTAAGGATAAACATAAGGAAACAGGGAAATAATAGAAAAATATAAAGACATACTTTACTAACAGTAATTGTACTATAATGTTTCATAAATTAAAACATAGTATAGACATAGATCAATAGGTCATAGATCTAAATGGACTAGATTAGACTCAAGTATAATGGAAATTTAGTGTCATAAACGTCATTTAAAATTAGTAAAGACTAATTGGATCATTACATAAACAGTGTTAAAAATAAGTATGGACATTTCTTCACTACTTACACAAAGTAAGTAATAGATTTAAATGTACAGTATGAAATCAGGTATCTACAAAATCCTGGGTATATAATCTGCAATCTTGGTGTAGAGAAAGCCTCTTAACCACAAATTAAACATAAAATGAAAATACATTTAACATCTTAATGTTCCCAACACAAGGTAGAAATTCTGTAAGCCTACATTTGCAACACATAGGTTAAAAGAGTAATATCAAATATATATTAAACTATTATAAATCAATGTGAAAATTGTGTTGAAAATTTCTCTCAATAGTAAGGAAAGAGTAGGATCATTTCCGTTCTCTGTTTCTCGAACTATCCTCACATTTCCGTGAACATGTGATGTTTGGCTAGGAGCCTGCTGGGGGTTAGATCAATCTCTTATATTTGACTCGAGTGGGCATGGGAGCATAGCTTCTTTACATATTTTCCCCACTACAGTTAATGCCATGCTCTCATGATCTTTTTTCCTATTTCTGTGTGTTGAGACACCCCTGTATGCTCTACTTGGTATGGACTCAGACCCCAAGTCTGCCATAAACATGAGAGGATACATTTGTGTGGAAATGCTGAGCTACCTCACTGTCAGGTTTTTACTCTTCTGGGTCATTGTGACCCAATCTTTTATAGTACAAGAGCTGGAGAGTCAGTCAGCAATTAGAAACGGACATCAGCATCTATTGCTGATCAAGCAGAGGTTGAATGCAACTGCGGTACAGAAGCCATATAAATCTCCTCGGTCAGTCAACTTGTGCTTGCCCACCTAAGTCTAAGGAGATTGATATGTGCTCTCTTGTCTTTTGACCCAGCACAGTAGATATGATTTTTCTGTAGGAGCTCTTTAGAGATTACATTTGATATTAGAAATCTAGAAAAAAATATTTTCAAACTTTTGAAACATCTCAAAGTCCTTAGGGCAGCCTGATATAATTATTAGTATTAATATTTGATCATGGCATCATTTATTATCTGCCCTAGAGCATAAAAAAATGGCAAATATGTTCTTTAATAGATTAGAGATTGGATATTATAATTTATACTGTAACAAATACAGCAAAAGAAGACATTACCCAACTTTTCTGCCACCTCTCTCTCAGGGATATTTTCCATGCACGTGGGTTTATGTATCATGACATCCAGTGAATGAAAACTGGAAAAGGAAAACTGGTTAATAAATTATTTAGTGTCTACAATGCCAAATACCTCACCGGCCTACTTCACCAAACTTGCCCTTTCCTTACCAAAAAGATTAAACTGTCTGCTCATCTGCTTGTGATTAGAGTGTCTTAAAGACACAGACAACTTATTTCTCCACTAGAGTGAGCTAGTATTAACTTTCTCACACAAACAAATCTAACCACCTAAGAAAATATCTCATGCAAACACTTTAAAGGTCATTGTTTTGACTTCCATAAAGTGTTTAAGTGAATGTGAAGATTTTATTAGCTAAGATAGTCATGCTGATTTTGTACTTCTCCAGAGTCAATTCATAGCAGGGGAGAAAACCTCTGCTTAATGCAGGACAATTATTTTCTTTCCTTTTTTTTCAGTTTAACAAATATGCATAACACTTAATAAGAGCCAAGTATCCTTATAAGGATTTTACATTTAATTTTCTGAGTGGCCAATCTTAGTTAGTTTGGGCTGTTATAACAATAAGATAGCCTGGGTAGGTTAAATAACAAATATTTATTTCTTACAGTTCTGGAGGCTGAGTCCAAGGCCAGGGTGTCAATATGGTCAAGTTCTGGTGAAAGTCTTCTTCCTGGTTTCCTCACATGGAAAACCAAGAAAGAGATCTGTCTCATCAAGAAAGGACATTAATCTCATTGTGAGGGTCTCATCCTCAGGACCTAATCTTACCCTAATTACTTCCCAAATGCCCCACTTCCAAATATCAGACGTTGGGGTTTAAGGTTTCAACCATGAATTTTGAGGGGACATAAACATTTAGACAATAGCACAGCTTATAAAGAAGATTCTATTAATATTATTATATAAGTGAGTAAATTGAGGAACAGAGAGATTAAGTGCCTTACCTAGAATAACACAGCTTCTAATGGAAAGAACCAGGATTTAAATCCCAAGCAGTCTGACTTCAGTGTGAGCTTCGCTTCTACCTTATATTGCAAGTTACCAAAAAGTTATTTTTTAAATGTGATATAGAGCTCTGAAATTAAAATTTGCTTTTGTAACCTATTTGTGAGTCCTAATAATTTCTAAGGATATAGCATAAAAACAAAGCTCATAAAAATCAATTTTTATTACCCATTATATTTTTATTTATGCCATGCAAAATTATCTTTGCCAGCCTAATTTATTTCTAAGACATCAGCAACACATAATGTGAGCTTGTCACCTAAGTCGTAAACTATCTACTGTTAAACAGAACGTGGGTGCTGGCTATTGTGACCTGGGGAAAAAATATAAGTGCAATAATAGGCACAGTTATTGTGTGGGATTGTTAATTTTATGTATCAACTTGGAGGATGTTTTTGGATGATATTAACATTTACATTGGTGAATTTGGGGTAAGCAGATTGCTCTCCATACTGCAGGTGGGCCTCACCTAATCAGTTGAAAGTCTGAATTTAAAAAAAAAGACTACAGCCTCCCTGAGCAAGGGGAACTCTCCAGAGAACTGCCACACTGCCTTGAACTTCATTTGCATCATTGGCTCTTCTGGGTAGTCTACAATGCAGTTTTGGGACTCACCAGTCTCCATAATTGAGCCAGTTCTTTATAATAAATAAATCTCTTTGTGTGTGTGCATGTGTGTATGTATGGTACATACATACATATACATACATAGGATATAAACACACATGGTATATATATATATACACACACACATATACAGGATACAATAGGATATATATGAGTGTATATGTATATATATCTCTTTCTTTGGAGAATCATGACTATTACATTATGCTTATTGAGATTTGGTTGGATGGATAAAAAAAGTCAAATATACCTAGAGAAAACCCAACATAATATCCAAAAGAGAAATATACAGATGAATTCAACATCACTCTGTCTATGGACTTCACACTTAATTGAAAGATTGGTGCGACAGGCTGTGAAGATCAACAGAAGAATAGTGTTAAAGGTTGTACATGGGAAGGAGAACACATGGAAGTGACTTAAAAATTTGAAGCCAGCTGTATATGAAGAGATATTCTTGATCAAATGGAGAACTGGGATTGTGAGGGACTATGAACTGTATCACAGCTTGGGGCAGGGGGTTCAATTCACAGATTAACTTAGGGAAATGCTCCTCCCTAAATTTGTGGGATGCAATATAGCAATCACAGAGTCGAAACCATACTGGTTGAATCACAACCTGAAAATGAGTGTGTCCCAGCTCTGAGAATGGAAAAGAAATGTTAAAGCTGAGAAAATGTGGTAAAGGAGGAAATGGTAAAATCTGACGATGTAAATGTGGGATGTATAGGATTAAGGATTCAAAAAATAATATTTAGTTTATGGGCATAAGAACATGGGGTTTGGGGTTTGAACTTTCAAAGAATTCAGCTGGATTTTGAAACTCCCACACAATTTCCTGGAAGAACTATAATTGATTTTTTGGAATGAATGGAATGGTTTGTATGTACTTGAAGCAGACCATAGTCCATTCTGCAATAACAAGTAGGCTGTCAGATTTATTATTGTATATAAGTGAAAAAATTTTACTAGGAACAAATGTTTAGATTTCCCCACTTTTTTATGTTAACATTTCAAGTTCTAAACCACAGTCAGCAAATATTAATTTTATATTTTCCCAACCAGGTATTGAGTGTCCTGTTTTATAATTTTATTACAACTGCTTTTTAGGTTTGGCTGGTAGAAGTCTGCACTGCTACATTAATTTGAGGATTCATTAGGTTTGACTTCGAAAAGGGAAGTTTCTGTATAAAAAGATATATAACAAAAAATTGATGGGAACAGTCACTAATAAATACTTAGTCTTAAATTATGGATGGATTTATTAATTAAGATTAAATAGAAATAAGTTATTACATGAGGGATATACAGAGGAAGAGATATATGTTAGGATTTCTTCCAGAAGTTTATTTAAAAGAATAGTATGGTAATCCAGAGTATACTTACTGGTGGGGCTTTCTGGTAATTCTAGAATATTCTGGAACTGATAGTACTAAAAAACCCTCTACCCT